>NC_090266.1:680266037-680567437 GCF_040414725.1 Anabrus simplex
CGGGCCGCTATCTCACCGTCATGTAGCTCCTCAATTCTAATCACGTAGGCTGAGTGGACCTCGAACCAGCCCTCAGGTCCAGGTAAAAATCCCTGACCTGGCCAGGAATCGAACCCGAGGCTTCCGGGTAAGAGGCAGTCACGCTACCCCTACATTACGGGGCCGGTCATCGGTAGATTTACTGGCACGTAAAAACCTCCTGCGGGACAAAATTCCGGCACCGCGGCGTCTCCGAAAACCGTCAAGGTAGTTCGTGGGACGTAGAAACAATAACTCTTGGTAAATGCGTTGTGCTTGTGCGTTCGCTCTGGATTCACTGTAAATTAGGAGCATATCATCGTACTCATCCGTTGAATACGTAGCGAAGGAATGAACAGCTCTACTGAGACAGCGTACTGCGGTATTTGTGTGGACAGTTAACATCCCTATTGGTGGAATGTGGCGCAAACAGGCTTGTGTTTGATAGCCGAAGCTCCGATTGCAAAAACAAAGGCAAACAAAATTATATTTCGAGAGGAGATGCGAATCATCAGCGAACAGCGTGGGAGACAGTATCTACGCCGCTTAGCCAGCTGAGCTACGCCTACCGCACAGGCACACTTCTGCAAATCCTTAATGTGCGTTCACTTACGTTTCACCAAACGAACACTTCTAATACCTCTGTATCGTTGTTTTCTGCATTCCCCTCATATTTGACAATGCCAGATCGTTTAGCATGATCCCTTAACATTACCGTTTGACAGATACGTGAATTTTTGTAACCACCAGATGCATGTATCTTTTTATAACTATCTTGCTGTGATCACGTCATCTGACATCATCTAATTTTAGAAGCTAGTTTCCTCTACAAGTTCTACTCAGTGTCATGGTACAATATCACAGGTCGGCAAAGGAATTTAGACCTACCGTGCTCTTGAACTTTGACGGGTGGTCGAAGATCTAAAATTCAAAAGGTTATTAAGAGGAGTGTATTAAGATGAACACGGTCTCCTATTCCCCGAGCCAGAGGAATTAAAAATACTCGGATAGAATCCGCGGCCCGACCAGGAATTGAACCCAGCGCCCTCCGAACCGAAGGCCAGTTCATTGACCATTCAGCTAAGGAGCCAAACGTAAGGTTAATGACATTATTATTATTATTATTATTATTATTATTATTATTATTATTATTATTATTATTATTATTATTATTATTATTATTATTATTATTACAAAATACATTACTATTGCGAGATATCCCGATGGCAATGCTTGTTAGTGTAATATGCCGGGCTGAGTGGCTCAGGCGGTTGAGGCGCTGGCCTTCTGACCCCAACTTGGCAGTTTCGATCTTGGCTCAGTCCGGTGGTGTTTGAAGGTGCTCAAATAAGCCAGCCTCGTGTCGGTAGATTTACTGGCATGTAAGAGAACTCCTGCGCGACAAAATTCCGTAAACTGTCAAAAGTATTTAGTGGGACATAAAAACCTCCAAACCCCACGGCACTACAGCCCTTGAAGGTCCATGGCCTACCAAGCGACCGCTGTTCAGCCCGAAGGCCTGCAGAATACGAGGTGTCGTGTGGTCAGCACGACGAATCCTCTCGGCCGTTATTCTTGGCTTTCTAGACCGGGGCCGCTATCTCACCGTCAGTTAGCTCCTCAATTCTAATCACGTAGGCTGAGTAGACCTCGAACCAGCCCTCAGGTCTAGGTAAAAATCCCTGACCTGGCCGGGAATCAAACCCGGGTCCTCCGGGAAAGAGGCAGGCACGCTACCTCTACACCACGGGGCCGGCGGGACATAAAAAGAATAACATTATTATTATTATTATTATTATTATTATTATTATTATTATTATTATTATTATTATTATCTTCTAAATATTATGTAATTTTGAACGGCATCTTCAAGCCAACGAAATAGAACTTTAAAATAATATTCTTCTTCTTCTTCTTCTTTTCCTGTTTACCCTCCAGGGTTAGTTTTCCCTCGGACTCAGTGAGGGATCCCACCTCTACCGCCTCAAGGGCAGTGTCCTGGAGCTTCAGACTCTGGGTCGGGGGGATACAACTGGGGAGGATGACCAGTACCTCGCCCAGGTGGCCTTACCTGCTATGCTGAACAGGGGCCTTGCGGGAGGATAGGAAGATTGGAAAGGATAGACAAGGAAGAAGGAAGGAGGCGGCCGTGGACTTAAGTTAGGTACCATCCCGGCATTTGCCTGGAGGAGAAGTGGGAAACCACGGAAAATCACTTCCAGGATGGCTGAGGTGTAAATCGAATCCAACTCTACTCAGTTGACCTCCCGAGGCTGAGTGAACCCCGTTCCAGCCATCGTACCACTTTTCAAATTTCGTGGCAGAGCCTGGAATCGAACCCGGGCCTCCGGGAGTGGCAGCTAATCACACTAACCACTACACCAAAGAGGCGGACTTAAAATATTCACATTATGTTAAAACTACCAAACGAAAATTCATAAAATAGAACAGCAAGGAACAACTACTGTAGGTAATGCATTCTAATTTTGAATCCTCGGTTAAATTGTAATATTAAGAAGATGCAAAAAGCAAATTATTCAAATATATTCTTACCATTTTTAGCTACAATGAACATTTAGGGCGATATGCTCAAGATTAGAGGTTAATTTTCATCTAATTAAGATTAAAATACAATTTGTTTACTAGACACGCGGGCTTTATCAATATTATGATAAGTAAGTACTATCCATGTCCGCCTCTGTGGTGTAGTGGTTAGCGTGATTAGCTGCCACCCCCGGAGGTCCGGGTTCGATTCCCGGCTCTGCCACGAAATTTGAAAAGTGGTACGAGGGCTGGAACGGGGTCCACTCAGCCTCGGGAGGTCAACTGAGTAGAGGTGGGTTCGATTCCCACCTCAGCCATCCTGGAAGTGGTTTTCCGTGGTTTCCCACTTCTCCTCCAGGCGAATGCCGGGATGGTACCTAACTTAAGGCCACGGCCGCTTCCTTCCCTCTTCCTTGCCTATCCCTTCCAATCTTCCCATCCCTCCACAAGGCCCCTGTTCAGCATAGCAGGTGAGGCCGCCTGGGCGAGGTACTGGTCATACTCCCCAGTTGTATCCCCCGACCAAGAGTCTGAAGCTCCAGGACACTGCCCTTGAGGCGGTAGAGGTGGGATCCCTCGCTAAGTCCGAGGGAAAAACCGAACCTGGAGGGTAAACAGACGATGATGATGATGAAGTACTATCCATTACTTTATTCATACTTGTATAATTAATAATTAAATTGCGCATATGTTTCATTTTGTGTCGCTTTCTACTCCACAGTCGATATTTTACCACCACCGATAGCAGTAGAATTCGATTCAAGCAATAGTAAAGAGCTATGGGCTTTCATCAGAAACAAAAGCAGCAACAGTGCTCCATCCGTTTTCAAGTACAACGGACTATCAGTTTCCTCTTCCCAAGAAATAGCAGACACGTTTAACAGTACATTTAAAAATAACTTCACCACGGCTGACAAGGATGAAGACGTTCACTACAAGGACAACCCCTCCGTTTCCACCCCCAACTAGCTTATACTTCACTGCAAACGAGGTCGCAACAAGTCTTCGGAGAGCTAGACCTCATGCTGCGAGCGGCCAGATAACGTGCCGGCCAGAATTCTCCATCGCTGTGCAGAAGCATTAGCACCTTCTCTTTGTGCAATATTTAACATTTCAGTGAATAGTGGAACTGTGCCAGAAGAATGGAAGAAAGCAAATGTCGTTCCAGTATTCAAAGACGGTGACAGGGAAAATGTAGACAACTATCGCCCAGTCTCAATTACATCTGGTTTATGTAAATGCATGGAACTCCTAATTGTTAAACATGTGCTGGATTTTCTGAATGAGAGAAACCTGTTGAATAACAACCAACACGGATTCCTCCCTGGGAAATCCTGTACTACACTTTTAACAACAGTAATTGATGAGTGGCAACATTCCCTGGACCAGTCTAATATATCCCAAGTGGATTGCGTTACTCTCGACTGGAGTAAGGCCTTTGATCAGGTACCTTATCAACGACTGTTGTTAAAACTTAACAAGTATGGCATTCAAGACAAACTGCTGGCATGGTTTCGATCATTCCTGGTAGGTCGGACGCAGAGCGTTGTGTTCAGTGGGGCCAGGTCAGAACAAACCTTAGTCACCTCGGGCGTGATTCAAAGTAGTGTGATAAGGCCGCTTCTGTACACAATATTTACGCTGGATCTGCCAGGTTGTGTATCGTCTTCTATGGCACAGTATGCTGATGACACCATCATTTACATAGCCATACGCAATGAGAACGACGTAAATAAGCTATAGTCAGATCTGGATAATGTGGCTCTGTGGTGCCAAATAAATAGAATGACTATAAATGTACAGAAATGTAAATATATACGCTTAACGAGAGGAAGATCACAGTTACAACACCAAATTTCACTATGTGGCAAAAATTTGATGCCCTGCACCTCAATAAAATTGCTTGGCATTCACATTTGCAGCAATTTAAAATGGAACAAGCATGTAGAGGAAATACGGTGCAAAGCATACAGAGTCCTGGGATTCATTCGCAGATCTCTACTGGGAGCCAGGAAGAAAGCAGTTCAGACAGCCTTATTTGTCATTAGTACGGCCAATACTGTTGTACGGGCTTCCTTCCTGGCACCCTACTACAGTGGAGAACATGACGAAACTAGAGAGAGTTCAACGCCGAACAGAACGACTAATTACTCAACACGGTCATTTAAATACAGCCAGGTCACTGCCCTCCATAACATCCCTCTGTAAACAAATAGATATTGCTTTCCTGAGAAAATCCCTCGCAGATAACATTCATATAAACCCTTTCAACCGCTTACAGCTGAACTATCGTTCCGCTCAAAGAGGTCGAGGTGTGTCCCTTTTCCCTCCATTTGCAAGAACAGTATTATATCAAAGTGGCTTCTTTAATCGTTCTGCTCGGCTGTGGAATGAACTCCCACCACAGATGAAAGAACTACCTCCAGAGAAATTTTGTAAAGAAGTAAAAAGGATGTATATATAATGAAACCTTCTGTACATAATATAATTTTTCTACTGTGTGAATTTTCAGTATTAGTGAGAGGGCGGATGGAAGTTTATGTGATCCCGAGTGAGTGAGACTGTACTGTATGTGGGTATGAGTGAGCCGGCCTAGCTAAAGTATATGTGGGGTTTCGAGAGAGAGAATGTGTGTGTGTGTCGAATTACTTGAATGTTGACCATGTCTTGTGAGTAGTATGTAAATATGCCTGTAAATACGGTAACTGTTTATAAGCACACTATGTAGAATGTAATTGTATATTTGAATATTGTAATTTTAAGTGGTGATGGGGGCACTTTCGTGTATGTGGGGCTATGCCCTTTCTCCAGTCACCATCCATAAATTGTACCTACAATTGGTGGAAAATAAATAATAATAATAATAATAATAATAATAATAATAATAATAATAATAATAAAGAGTAATTGCAAATATCGATTATTCTTTGTGTTTAAATTAAGGCCAAAAGTTTAAAATATTGGGAAGGCGCACCTCTTTAAAGCATGTGGGATTCATCTACAGATTTGAAGGGTCCATAATGCCACAGAACAATTACAGTTTCTCTTCATATTGTCACGAGTCTATCTGCTCACAATATGAAATCGTATATAACTTAATTTTGTTAAAAATGGACATGGTTCGTTTCTTGACATCAGATTCAGTTTACAAATGAATATTTACCTAAATTTGCCTTCGTTGTCACTTTTGTTTTCACACCATTGAGCACGATTCAACGTATTTAGCTCATGTGTTTTGCTTTCTTCTTTTCCCAAAATATCCTCATCGTCTTACTGAAATGTATCTTGCGTTCTTCTGTTCATGTTTTGCGTTTGTCTGCAAATTGGTGATTGTTGACTCGTGTTCTGAACGTAGATAAGCCCTGTACTAGTTTGCCTTTGATGCTGATTACCTGGATGTCTCTTACAATTTCCCTTAGTCAGTTCGATGGCCGAGAACGAAAGGGTTACAATTCAAAATCCATGATTTTTCAGGAGAAGAATTTTTAAGATGTTAGCAGTGTACATGATTGCCTTTCAGAAATACACTTGTTACACAATCTTTATGAAAATTGGTGTGTGCATAGTTCTTACATCATTTACTCAATTATATTCCTACAATAAATTTATCAGATAATCAAGTTATAGTGAATCATTACAAATTCTTAAAATTTATCATGCATACTCCATTTGGATGGTAAACTTCTCCCATTTTATATCAGTGTTACTCACAGGTTTCTGACAAATATTTCGTCTGTTTGATATATTCGTCTATAAATAAAGATGCTTTACCACGTCGATTTAATAAGTCATTTTCTGCTCCAAAACTTCAATAGATCCCCAATCACATGATTCACACACTCACACTAACTGTCTGGTCCAAAATCAAAGAAACGAAGTACATACAGCGATCTGTGAATTACATGCTAAATGGATAATGGACAGCTCAACATCTTCCAGGTTGTAGTTTTCAGTCGACACATTCTCAAAGACACAGAATACAATTATTAATACGGACATTCAACCATCCAAAGATTCTTGGAAAATACTGCATCTGAAAGTATGCAGGATATGAAAACATATGTCTCTTCAGTCTCTGTTTAATCTAGAAAAGAACTACAACTCAAAATGAACCTTTCGAATTATGCAAAGCGACGAATGTCAGAACATTGAAAACCGTGAGAAATGCTTGCTGGCATGAACACATTAGATTTTAATAATAATGCTATTGGCTTTACGTTCCACTAACTACTTTTACGGTTTTCGGAGACGCCGAGGTGCCAGAATTTAGTCCCGTAGGAGTTCTTTTACGTGTCAGTAAATCTACCGACACGAGGTTGACGTATTTGAGCACCTTCAAATACTACCGGACTGAGCCGGGGTGGAACCTGCCAAGTTGGGGTCAGAAGGCCAGCGCCTCAACCGTCTGAGCCACTCATCCCGGCCATTAGATTTTTGTTGTAACACTTTCGGAGGTTGTAGAGGTCGAAGTAAACTAAACATTGATGGTAAAATCTCAAAAATACTATTTTTGAGTTGCAACCCTTTCGTTCTCAGCCATCAAATTGTTCTTGACATCCAGTGAGGGAGCAAGGTTGAGAATTATTTTGGTAAATCTAACATTGTTCATTATGAGAACGTGACCCTAAAATTTCAATCGCCTTTTCCTGAAAGTGTCTTGAAACTTTTCAGAATGCCGATATACCTCATCGTACACCAAAAATAATACCAAGTTAATTCCTGGGAGCAAGGGCATCCGGGCGTAGAGTTTACGAGGTTACGGATAGTAGAAGCCTTTACCTTCCACCCATCCAAGGGCCTTCATGGTCTGTACGTAGATAACATTGTTTTGATTTTCATTGCATTGCTTTCCAGTGCAACTCGTGAGGTTTCCTTTCCATCCAGATTGCGTCCGTGCAAACTGGACTGAAGATATTATTTGGTATATTCCTTTCTTACTTTTCTACGTCTTTAATCAGTGATCTACCTCTAGTGATCAAGGTTTGTAAAGTGAATAATGCATCAGGTTTAATTCCTGTTTTGTAGTGTCTTAGCTTTGCGTTGGGGGATATTTTTGCTATATCTGTTCTAAGTTATCCTAGAGTATTTAACTCTCTCTCTCTCTTTCTCTCTCTCTCTTGCTTCACGGTTTAATCCAGAAAGTGAAAATCTTCTTCTTCTTCTTCTTCTTCATCCTCTGCTTCTTGTTAAGCAGATTGTTTTTCAACGTCACTTGACAGAAATACAATTAGTGGTTGGCAACGCTGTCCTGGAGCCGAGGTACGCACAGATGTTTGCTGTACAAGCTCATCCCGGTACAGTTCTAAGCAAACGAGTTCTGAGTAACAGGATTAGCCACTCGGTGTCACTGACCTTACCATACTTTTATTGTAACGGTATTTGACACACTGCGTTCTTTCAATAGGTATGATAGAAGATAATGATTCAATTATTTCCTGCATAAGTCTGATATATAGCTGTTCAGCCAAATAACATGTTTAGTTGTGATTAATTAAGAAATGTTTCATTTTACACTTTAATTTCCTTTTTTGTTTTCTTTTTTACCTTTGTTAAGAATACATTATTTTTCAGCATCGACACAGTTAATATAACGTTTACGGTTTTCAGTTTTAAATATGTTAACGTTGTACTGTATTATATTTACATTTCTGATTATTTCGAGCAGAAATAGCTGGAGATGATCTCTAAGATAGTCGAGCATTCAACTGGGGAAGGGCATTGGTAAAACTTTTATTTTACTTTAAGGGGATAAAAGAATGTGCTAATAATTGATCATGATATGATATTTGATCAATGTTAAAATTATCATATTAAAATACTTGATCTCCGAATACTCTGCTGCTTTTGCCATCACTTGTAAGTACAGCGTCCCAGAATATTACTTGATTCTAATGATCTGAATAAGATTCCTGAGATCATTTTACTCAGAGCATTTCTTAAAGAAACAAATATTATGTTACGCTCCGTAACTTAAATAATGTGAAAGACTTTTACTATGAGTTTGGTTCACCGGATCTTTTTAATTGTTTCAAGAAACTGTATCATAACAGCGAACAACTGCCTATGTTACATTTCCCATGTATTTAGAAAAACGGGAAACAATATGGAAATTTATCCGCGGAATGAGGTAACATGTACTTCTGCCCCATAAATTCAACACGACGTTCAAGCGCGCACGCTTACTTACGCACATACTAACGAATATGTGCAGATAAGAACAACAGTTTTAAGTTAACATGTTTCAAATTATAATTTATTCTCTGAAAATAATATTGTTTTAAGCTGAATGAACACTGATTACTCTGCACTGAGTAGGTTGATTTTAGTTTTAAGTAGTAACCACGGTGCTCCGCCTTCAAGGTTCTTCAACATATCTTTCAGATCCTCATTCTTCTAATTCATAATTGGCAGATCATCTAGATATACTGGAACTAAGTCAAAATTTGAAAATTTCTCACCAGTTATTACATGTCCTTGTGACACAAGTAGATAATAGTGAAATGGAATTAGTGTGCTGTGGGATTTCCTGAAGTATACGCCACGTTTCCTTTCCCACATCTGTTTTTCGTCAATCCTTATACATCACTTAGTGAAAATTTTACACTACGATCACGAGTCTCGTCTGATTGCACATCCATTTTCTTTAGCGATGAATTAAAGAAACTGAAGTAATTCATAGCATGAAACATTAGAATAGCCTATTGACTATAGTAATCATGAACAACTGTATTCAATTTGTAGCATTGCCGTCGTAGCTTGCGCGGAAAGCGAATATAACAGAGACTTTTTCCAAGTTTTGAAACATAATTTCATTTCAGAATTTCGGAATACTGTGGCCATCTGTTGCAGTGTACTAAAATTAAGTACAAATACGAATCAAAGATACACCATTAACCTTTGTTACGTAAATAACTCCATATTCACAAAAAAATGTGACAAACGTTTATTCGTGCATACGCTTCAGTTGAGGAAAAATTTAATATCATCCTTTCAATACTTTGTCAGATATAGGAAAATATTCTTCCCAGCCTTAATCCCACAGCATTGCGGTGGATGTGGGTCAGTTCCTGACGCCAACCTTATGTGGAAGGATATGTTCACTATTGCATGCTTCTGTGGTGGTTAGTAGTGTTGTGTGGTGTGTGTATATGAATAGAAGTGTATTAAGACGAACATAAACACCGAGTCCCCGAATCAGAGAAATTAACCATACGCAGTTATAATCCTCGGCATGGTCGGGAATCAAACTCGGGGCCGTCTAAACCGAAGACCAGTACGCTGATCATTCAGTCAAAGAGCCGGACAGAGACACATACGAGGTTTGTCCGGAAAATACGTATAAATCCGTCGGGGTGACGTATCACGTATCGTGGAGGCGCCGCCAGGTGGCACTGCTGTTGTCGCCAATCTTCTCAACGCTCAGTTCGAGTCGGAGAGCTCTGCGTGTCAGTAGCAGTGTGCGGCTGCTTGTTGAAAGTTACCCGTTTTCACCTGCCGTCGGTATGGAGCTCTCTCTGATTGAGGAACAGCGCATCAACATCAAGTTTCTTGCCAAGCTAGGTAAGAATGGCCGTGAGATTTTTGAGTGTTTGCAACAAGTTTACGGAGACAATCCTTCATCACGACAATGCGCCCGCTCACACGTCGCTCGTTGTGCGTGAGTTTTTGGCCTGAAGCTCAATCACCGTGACAGACCACCCGCCTTATTCACCCGATTTAGCCCCTTGTGATTTCTTCCTGTTCCCGAAATGCAAAATGGTGCTTCGGGGGCGGCACTTGGGTGATGTGGAAGCCATCAAGGGAGAAACGACACGGCAACTGAACAGCATCACAACTGAAGACTTTCAACAATGTTATCAACAGTGGAAACGGCGTTGGCAGAAGTGCATCTTGTCTCAGGGAGAGTACTTTGAAGGAGACCATATTGTAATACCTGAATAATTGTCAAATAAAGTTATTATTCAACTTTTATACGTATTTTCCGGACAAACCTCGTACACTGCCGGAAAAAATGTGCAACATCCTCAAGGACAAGGTAATTTTATTCACAATCGATGTGACAGGTAGTTCATCGTTGCAGGAGTATATGATTACAAATTCAGACCAAATGAAAAACACATGTCACAGTAAACGGTGCCCAAGCAGTTGCATCAATACACAGTGTAACCCCACCCCCACCTCCCCTCTGGCGGCAATGCAGGCATGTATTCGCGCATTAGAACGATAATAATTGTGTCGAATGGCATCTTGGAAATTTTGATGCATTTCGGCAATGTTTCTTGCAGGCTTTCGAGAACGCGTAAGTTCCCGCTTCATTATGCCCCATACGTGTTTAATTGACGAGAGATCGGGCGATCTTGCTGGCTAGGACAGTTGTAGTACACCACGTAGAGCACGTTACTGGTTACGTTATCCTGTAGAAACACCAGCTGTGGCCGTAAGTTGTAGCTGATGGCCCCTCCACACCATGAAGCCTGGGATGGGACCTGGGCGAATGCACTCTGGAATAGGCCGCTCACCAGGTCTACGCCGTACACGTGAATGTCCATCACTTGCATACAGACAGAATCTGCTCTCGTCACTGAAGACAACAGAGTGCCATTCCCCTCTCCAGTCGTCTTTTTCACGACACCAGAGTAGTCGTGCTTGGCGGTGTCGTGGTATCAGTAGTAGCCTGGCCAGAGGCACATGTGATCGTAATCCTGCTGCAAGCAGACGGTTCCCAATGGTCCTTGGTGACACAGCAGGTGCAATATGTGACCGAAGTTCGTTCCTGGATGATGTTCGGTCGGCCACCGTTGCTCACACAATGCGTCGATCTTGACGTGCGTCTGTACTACGCGGACGTCCGGAGCCTGGTCTACGGGTGCGGGAATGTTCCACAGACCACTGTAGAAAGCAGCGACACACCACCGATACATTGTGCCCAATCCTTGGATAGGTCCATACAGCTTCCCGCAGGCCCACAATGCGACCCCGTATAAGTGGGTGCAGTTGTTCAACAGAAGCACGTACTCGTAGGCGGGGCATGGTTGTACAATAGAATGAATGCTGCAAACACTGTTCACCTCTAACCTCAGCAAAGTTACTGCCTGCAGAGCCAAAACAGAGTGCGCACGGACAGGCCTCCTGAGCGCCATCTCATCGCTGATGTCCGTGACAAATGAATCACTAACACAACAACCCATCAGTATCCACATATTATACCCTAGTGTCACTGAACACAGTCCTTGAGGACGTTGCATGGATTTTTTCCGGCAGTGTATTGCAATGCAAATGTGGTATGCTAGAAGCTGGATCAAAGTAGCTCGCAATGAAAATTCGTACAAAGTACCATGTAATTTGTAACCCAGTACTGTGTATAGGTAGTCGTAATTATGACAATACTGCCAACTTAAAAAATTAAGCTTTCTCTACAAATTTCTCGAAAACATAACCTTGTGTATCAGTTGAATCTTAAAATTGAGATATTTCAATGGAACCACGCGAGGAATGTAAACGTGTTAACTCTATAAACATACCTAGATCGAGTTTCTAAATAAATAATGTAATTTTTTTTGTCCGCCTCTGTGGTGTAGTGGTTAGTGTGATTAGCTGCCACCCTTGGAGGTCCGGGTTCGATTCCCGGCTCTGCCACGAAATTTGAAAAGTGGTACGAGGGCTGGAACGGGGTCCACTCAGCCTCGGGAGGTCAACTGCGTAGAGGTGGGTTCGATTCCTACCTCAGCCATCCTGGAAGTGGTTTTCCGTGGTTTTCCACTTCTCCTCCAGGCGAATGCCGGGATGGTACCTAACTTAAGGCCACGGCCGCTTCCATCCCTCTTCCTTCCCTATCCCTTCCAATCTTCCCATCCCTCCACAAGGCCCCTGTTCAGCATAGCAGGTGAGGCCGCCTGGGCGAGGTACTGGTCATTCTCCCCAGTTGTATCCCCGACCCAGAGTCTGAAGCTCCAGGACACTGCCCTTGAGGCGGTAGAGGTGGGATCCCTCGCTGAGTTCGAGGGAAAAGCCAACCCTGGAGGGTAAACAGATGATGATGAAATTAATTTTTTAAGTCTGCTTTACGTTGCGCCGACACAGATAGGTCTTATGGTGACTGTCGGGTAAGAAAGGACTAGGAGTGCGAAGGAGGCGGCCGTGGCCTTAATTAAGGTACAGCCACAGTATTTTCCTAGTGCCAAAATGGGAAATCACGGAAAACCATCCGCACGTGTGCCGACAGTGGGGTTTGAACCCGCTATATTCCGAACGCACGTTGACAGTTACGTGACTCAAACCGCTCAGCCACTCGCTCTGTTTTAAAGCTGTTCAGTCTGTCGGAAACACTAATTATACCACATATAACATAACATACTTGTGAAGGAAATACACGCTAATAAACAAATAATGACAAGCAAACAATATTGCACATGTATACGCATGGTTTAAAAGTGATTTGATAGCATCTGAGGATGTTCTTATAGAACGGAACCTGTCCTTTTCACTGTCTGTTTATTAGTGTATAGTTATTTCTTTTACAGGCATATTATAGTGTTATATGTGGAATAATTAGTGTTTTCGACAGAGTGAAAAGTTTTGAAGGGGCTGCCTGGCCGAGGCGGTAAAGGCGTGCTCGGTTCGCCCGGAAGGACGTGGGTTCGAATCCCCGCCAGGAAGTCGTAAAATTTAAGAAACGAGATTTCCACTTCCGGCGGTGCACATGGCCCTGAGGTTCACTTAGCCTACACCAAAAATGAGTACCAGGTTAATTCCTGGGAGCAAAGATGGCCGGACGTAGAGCTAACCACTCTACTCACTCAAGTGCCGAGGTTACAGATAGTGGAAGCCCTTACCTTCCATCCCTCCAAGGGCCTTTGCTTTTGAAAAGTTTTAAAGTTACATTAACCGAGTCGACACTGTGAAGTATGGCTTCCATCTTAAACAATCTACAAATCTAAACAAATAATACATTAACACTATCACGAAATTTCAAATGAGTTTTTAGGACGAAAATTTAAAATTTTTTAAGTAAAATGTATTCTTATTTTTCATTAGGACAGCATTCTTGGCTTGGGGGCAGGAGCTCTCTTATTACCCTAATGGCCACCAGCGAAGTGTCGCTCAGAGGTTTCGGTTTCATTTTCAAGCGAAAGCCGGGATCACACACCATGGCCACTTTCATCTCCTTATCAGACTCATCCTAATTATTAGCCCGAAAGTACCTCTGTTTCGTCATGGTGACTGATTTGCCTGGACAGACTAATTATGATTATCTTCCCAGTTGTGTCTGGTATACTAATAACAGTGCTATACGTTGACATTCCGTCAACAGTTAGAGATATACCGAGCAGGTGGCCGTGCGGTTTGGGTCGCGCAGCTGTGAACTTGCATTCTGGAGACAGGTGGTTCAAACCCCTTTGTCGGCAGCTCTGAAGATATTTTTTTCCATAGTTTCCCCATTTTCACACCAGGAAAATGCTGGGACTGTACCTTAACTAAGGCCACGGCCGCTTCCTTCCAACTCATAGGCCTTTCTTGTCCCGTCGTTGCCATAAGACCTATCTGTGTCGGTGCGACGTAAAGGCACTAGCAAAAAATGTCAGACACTCTATGAAGAGGACATCTTCATCATCATCATCATCATCATCTGTTTACCCTCCAGGTTCGGCTTTTCCCTCGGACTCAGCGAGGGATCCCACCTCTACCGCCACAAGGGCAGTGTCCTGGAGCTTCAGACTCTTGGTCGGGGGATACAACTGTGGAGTATGACCAGTACCTCGCCCAGGCGGCCTCACCTGCTATGGTGAACAGGGGCCTTGTAGGGGGATGGGAAGATTGGAAGGGATAGGCAAGGATGAGGGAAGGAAGCGGCCGTGGCCTTAAGTTAGGTACCATCCCGGCATTCGCCTGGAGGTGAAGTGGGAAACCACGGAAAACCACTTCGAGGATGGCTGAGGTGGGAATCGAACCCACCTCTACTCAGTTGACCTCCCGAGGCTGAGTGGACCCCGTTCCAGCCCTCGTACCACTTTTCAAATTTCGTGGCAGAGCCGGGAATCGAACCCGGACCTCCGGGGGTGGCAGCTAATCACGCTAACCACTACACCACAGAGGCGGACGGACATCTTTCTACCGAAAATCAAGTGATGACTAAGATCATTTCAATTGGTGATGAATAGAGTGTACTTCCCAGAAACTTCAGTTGCGAGTGGATAGTATATTAAGAATATTAATGTCATTTTATTATGATAACATCACTTACCTTGTTTCTTTTCATTGCAATGTATCTCTTTTCTATACCAGTTAAGTAGTTTCTGATAATTATTTCTATATTTATAATGAATGAATGAATTTTGTTCCACCTCAACATCAATGTTTAAAATATCCTTAGAACGCACAAAATCAAAGGAAATAAATAAAACTTGTATCATTTTTTATAGTATATTGTAACCGTAAAAGATTGTTTCGATGGCTAGCTGAACACAAGACTCGGCACAGGGGTGACCAGTCCTTATCTGATTTGTTACAGAGGAGAGGGAAGTAAGATAAGTATAATGGGATGCTAATTAAGAAAAAAGTTTATTCATAAAATAAAGTCAGAATTTTAACATCACCTCAGCACAGCAGTTACAATGAGTAATTCTCCTGGGGTTGAACTGGTTCTGATACATTGCGGGGTCGCAATGTCTGCTCATGGTGCCACCGTCTTCCGAGTCGGTCTCGAATATCTAGAAGGTCTCGAATATCTCGGAGGTCTGGATGGTCTAGGAGCACTCATGGTCTTGGTTGTAACGTGGCACTGGGGTATGAAACGGATTCAAAGTAATTGATCTGTACAAATGAGATTATGGTTAGTAGCGATCTTTAACGACTCACAAACTGCACTCAATTGTCTTCACAGTGGGATTTCACTAATAAAACAGAAGAACACAGTCATTACTGATGTATTAAGTTGAACTCAATATTAAACTTGTGATGTATTAATCACGTAAAATAAAAGTCACCTTATTAAAGTTAAGTGTGAGAACATTGTCCGAATAACGACATAGAAAACAAGGTATCCCGACACTTCACACAACATTAAAGGAAAAAGGATAAGTTCCGTGAATTTAGTCCCGTTCACTATCTAAAATTGCAAAAGAAAACACTGTTCTTCCTGGAATCGTCCTGGGTTCGACACAAGTCTTATCGGGATAATTACGGAATGTTAAATGCACCAGATCGTTTAAATACAGTATACTGAGTTTATGCTCACTTAAGAATCTGTTCACGTGTAAAATAGAATCAAAGTTCGACGACACTGTTATATACGATTAATTATATTAGTCTTTCGTTACATAGACGTGCAGTTTGAAAAATGTTCGAACACCTTTGGTAGAACAACTATGTACTGTGATGCTTCACTACCGTAAATTCAATAACCTGAACAGTCTGAAAATATTGGATTATGTTCCACTACTAGCACAGTTTATCATTTGTCAAAATTAAAGATAAAATCATGGACAGTTTTGACGTTTCACTGACGATCACATTTCAACACTTTCAGTATTCAGTGTTAAATAACTTTGTAAAGTTAATCACTGTCGTTCAAATACGAACATCAAATTATATTAGCGTAACATCGTATTGGTGAGAAAATGTAACTTTCAGTCACACTGTTCTCGTAAATGCCGAAACTCCTCAACTGTTCACATTTCAACTAAGGCGCAGTTTCTATCACCACACACACGACACTGGAAATATTCTAAGTCTTGCAGTGCGTCGTAGTACGCGGACTTAAACTTTCGCAGAGGGTCGAACTGACGACTTATGTTATAACCGCAGAATACCCAACAGCCGGCCGTCCGATCTCGGCTGTGGTACGAGGTGAACTGGTTTGACAAGCGAAATGCCTGCCTTTTTATTCGGTATCCCCAAGAAATTGTAATGGCTAATATCTTCCGTAATTTTCAACAGATCTCTTTGAAACTTGGGAGTCATGATTATAAAAAAATAGGCTACACGGTGATGTAGTTCATTTCTTCATATCTTAATTGATTCAGAATAAATTAATGATGGAAAGGAATAGAACATTCCGTCTTCTGACGTAATATAGCCTTGACCAAGTTCCCAGTTTGTGACGTCTCACTTCCCCGCTGCACTCAGCTGACATGCTTGCAGGGGAAGCGTGCTCGGCGGGTAATATAACTCCACACACATCGGGGACTTTTACTTAGAACTGTGTTACGGGTATAATACAGAACTTTAACAGCAATTTCTCAAACATTATGTTTTCGTCCCTTACCTGATTTTTGTTCTCAGTCCCTCAATTGATAAATTGTAAGTAATATAACGTATATTGTAAGTAGACACTTTTACATCAATATGATGCCAAATTATTGAGTTAATTTCTGTTTATTACTCAAAAAAGAACTGCTTTCAATGGACATGGTTTGCACCTAGTTTCAATTCTCAAACCAGCATGTGCTCGAAATGTTGACCACCTTGGTTTCTATAGATTTCAACACGACGTTGTAGAGACATTCTTGCTCATTGTAACGTATGAGGTGTAACAGCTTGTCATTAGTGACGGGCAGTCTGAGACAAGATCTCGAGATTTCTCAAGACTAGCGCAGGCACTACAGTATTTCTCGCGAGAGATCTCGAGGGCGTTGTTCCTGCATTGTGTGGCGAGCAGCGTGTCGTAGGCCTACAGATAGCCGGAGCTGAATATTGTTTATGCCAAGTATGCGAATAACCAACCACGGGCCTTATCCATTCCGCAAATACGTGTGAACAAGCGACAAGGATGTTTATTTGTTTCATTTCTACTGAGGACTACTCGTATTTGGATGAAGTATAAGATAATACTAATTATACAGTTATAATTAATAATTATTTATCTTGGCAAAAAGGCTGTATCATTGGTCACACTGCGTAATGCCCATTGACAAAATGTTACTCGAGCATCGATATCATGTCCGTGAAGCTGCTGGTGTAACTGCAGATACTACGTTTCAAATGTACTGATTTGCAATATTTGCATAACAGACGGCCGGCTGATGTTGTTCTGTCCTACAGTCTCCATGTACTGATAGATTTTTTGGACAGCATTCAGAATAGCCTCTTCATTACCAGGCGTTATAGGAAAATCTGTAACAGGAGATAGTCTTCCAAGTGTCCCAGTTGACCGCAATCGTCGTGCAAAGTGTCGAAATGTACTGGTAGTTTTCAGTCAGAAAACCACTCGTGATACAGACGTTGGGACTCGAAAGCGTTCTTTTTTTCTATAAATTAACAACATGTCAACTTACTCGTCTTTGGAATACATCGTGAGTGAATGAATGAGTGTCATTGTCTGACCTGGTAGGCAGGATAAACATTGTGTGACCGTCACAATGGGGCACGATCTGTCATTCAATTAATGCGTAAGGTTGGATTCGAACCATTACATTATAGATACTCAAACACCACAGGCAACTGGGAAGTTACCAACCCAGCCACAAAGAACAATATACGAGGAGAGATCAAATATAAACGGGTTTTTATTTTTTTATTCAAATTCATTTATTAAGAAACACAAGGCAATTACAATTTACTTTTCCACATAGTTTCCTGTTTTGGAAATGCATCTCTCCCAGCGTGCGGGAAGCTTTTTGACGCCCTCATCGTAAAAAGAAAAGGGTCGTGTCACCAGCCAGTTGCGCACGAAGTCTTCCACACTCTCGTTATCTTCAAATCGTTGCCCTCCTAGAACTCCTTTAAGCGGTCCAAACAAACCGAAATCGCAGGGCGATAAGTCCGGACTGTAAGGAGGATGATCAAGTGTAGTCCAGGGCATTTCCTGTAGCTTGGAGACAGTTTTTTGCAAGTTGCTTTACGTCGCATTGACACAGATAGGTTGTATGGCGACGATGGGACCGGAGAGCACTAGGAGTGGGAAGGAAGCGGTCGTGGCCTAAAGCTATTATGGGAGTACCTTCCGGCTAGTAAGAATTATACTGAAACATGACCTAAATGGTACCTACTATTAACTTTCACATTCGTATCCACTATCGCAAACACTAACATCGTCCAAGTCGATTCGCAAAAGCACCTAACCTATGACCTGCATATGTACAGACGACGCCCTAATCCTGTCGTTTTCCCAATGTTACAGTGTCTACTCATCCTTAAGTTGTATAATACACGCGGCATCCTAAAGCTATCGTTCAGCCAACGTTATGGTATCTACACATCATTCATACTGCCAAGCGAAATCGAAACTTTAACACACTGTCCTGATATTTAAATCTGATCCTCGTTGAAACTCTAACACATGAAGTAATTTCGCTGCAAAAATTAACTCGAACCTGGAAATATTTCTGTCTCTATTTCCTACAAGAAAGCGTGAAATCGAAATTAAACATGTTCGAATAGTTAAATCTGTTACTCAATCTGTTACAATTAAACACATGCGGTGAAGTTCGCTAAATGAAAATGAACTCAACTCTCGTTTGATATTACATAATATCACTGAAAACAATAATCACTACCATCTCGATATTCACGGCATAACTCGAGTGTGAGGATCCAACTGGCCTTCCATGTCACCACTCCAAACGTGTATCATCGTGAACTGTCCAGTGGAGTAACTTCCCATCAATCTACGCAAACTAAACTCTCATTCTAATACAGTTCATTTCACATCAGCAATGTTTCCAGTCAGCGACGTTTTCGTCTCGTCAAGATACAGAATAGAATTCAATTTACGATAATTAAGTATTATCTTGACCGTGTATCAGAATGTATTTTGTTCATGAGTTCTTCTATCACAAAATGCACTTCGCTGGTATCAAATGGAACCGTCACTTAGACTTAAAAGCCGTTACATACGGTATTACATAAAATAGTAATAATGGGAGAACATCAACGGGTACTTAAAAAAGGCGTTACAACGTGCTCATTTGGATTTGATAACCCTTACATTCTTCAGTTGTTCTGGATTGCTACAGGACATCGTTCCTCTTGTACAGCTTGTCTCAGAAATATTACACCTCAGCCAATACAACATGCCACAAAAAATCCTCTCCGGCGAACTACAGGGCCTCTTATCCTCGGTGTCCTGCTTATTCTACATCACTCATAAAATACAGGTTCACTCTGCCTTTAACATATTCCTAATTATTCTCATAACATTTCATTTCCATTACAATCCATTTTCTTCTTACTTGAAAATGTTTTTAATACAAGCGATCCCATGACCAAACAACTTTATAATGATATCACAATTAACTACGCGAAACTTTTCCGAACCTCAGGAGCAAAATAGCATACCGTAATTTTCTGTATCACAAATATACGGTGTCACAAAATTTAAATAATCCAAAATGCCAACTTTATCATACTTCGCTAGATTTCGATATAAACCGCAAATCTCGTTTGACATTACTGCTGAATGCGTAATTATCTTCATCTCAAATTTTATCCTTACGTGAGTATTATTATTATTAATATTATTATTATTATTATTATTATTATTATTATTATTATTATTATTATTATTATTATTATTATTATTATTATTATTATTATTATTATTATTATTGAATACGTTGATATTTGACTTTATCGCACTCATAACGGTTATTTTATCGTTATCATTATTGAAGATTTTACCGGCCCGAACATTATTTCATTGATTTCCATTGCAATATTTAACTTCACTTTTAATTTTTTAAGAAAGTTAAAAAACACAGTTTAAAGTCTCCCGCACTGACATAAATAACGGACAATTCGCCTCGACACAGGAATAATGACAAGACACATAATCATCGTCGCAACACTTAAGTTTACACACGCCACATATACAACGCGATGTTATGATTAATTAATTAATTAATTAATTAATTTAAAGAGACAGGATTTTACATTTATAATTACAAAAGATGATATTTAAATTAGACAGACCTATAATTGCGCCGTTGGCGTGGCGTTATCTCGGCTTCATCTTACGCCAGCCAGCTCGGGACTTAGCTCCGCATAATTGCAGGACACATTCTTCGTTTAAATACTGCCTTATAAATACACTGATTCTGCACTCGTCTTGAAGCAACACACATTGATTTTCTGAAACTTAATAATACATTTTTTATTCTCCACACCTATACACTAGTCAAATCGCCCCGCTTCTTATCAAGAACTCAACTAATACAGTTTGGGGAAATCTCCAACTCCTTCCTCTCCAGGTGTTTCACAGGTGTGACTGACCGTGAGACGTAAGCTTATTTGCGCCAGACTACAACAGTCCACCCTTACCGATTACCACAGTAACATCGTGCGCAATAATTCACAAGAGCTATCTATGAATCTGCTGTCTCCCTAAGCAGAAGTTCAGGAATCCTACAACTATTTAACTTACGATTTTCTTCCCCGACCGTCTCGCAATGAGGGTTATTATCCAGAATTTCATTATTAATTACCCGAGGTGTCCGAAATGTTTCGACCCCGTTCGATGTTTGGTGGCTCGCTTCACGTTCTGAGTTGTCACGCCACGGAACGCGAGATGAGCTTGCAATAAAAATATGGATGCACTCCATCTTTTAGTTGACATTTCAGCAAGGTAGAATTATGAGCTCAGTACATCGTGGTTGATAATAAAACACCGAATACACACTCTCAATCAATTTTTTACTGTGAATTTACTATCCAAGTAAACTACAAAATTAAAACACTGATGAGCGAGATTCTTAACCTGTAGTATCACATGAATTCACGCTCACACAAAAGTTTTCTTCCATAATTAAGCACTTTTCACTTAAAAATGCAGTCGATGACGACCCATTCTCTTATATTCCTGAGTAAATATGCGGCCAACTTTGACAGTTACAACAGAACAGCGAAAAATTCACAACCAACTCAACTACCCATGTGCTAACCTTCCACCCTAGCGATCACCTGGATGCTTTCCCGTTCTTGCTACTGTGCGGCCTGGGGATCACGAAGGCAGTGCCTGAGTATACGCTAGGCAGTAACTGATTTGTAAACTGTGATTTTTACAATTTGCTTTACGTCGCACCGACACAGACAGGTCCTATGGCGACGATGGGACAGAAAAGGGCTAGGAGTGGAAAGAAAGCGGCCGTCGACGTAATTAAGATACAGCCTGATGTGAACATGGGAAACCGCGGAAACCCATCTTCAGGCTTGCGTACTGTGGGGTTCGAACACACTATCTCCTGAATGCAAGCTCACAGTTGCGCGCCAACTTGTACCGTCATGCCTTTTTACCTTACAAGAAACGATAAGGGATATATTCGCGATTATTACTTTTTTCCCACAAACTTCGCATCGTCTTTGATTTATTTTAAATACCGTACAGGTATTGATTATTAATGATTTTAGCGAGGCTCTGTATATAAGAAACAGGGTATTTAGATTTGGGATTAGGTCCATCGTCGCTGACGTGAAATTATTGTTCACTAGTCATGGTAACGAACGAACTGGCGATTGTGGTCGTTGTTTTCGTGATTCTTTCATACCTACAAAATCGCTTGGTCATTATACCCTGTTCATCAAGAAGATAATGACAGTTACTATCGAAATTAGAATAAACCTGTGAAAAAACTATTACTTAAAGAATGAGGAGCGGGGAATAATCACAAAGGGGTGGGGTGAGGATCTGAAAACCTAGGTCTCAAATACCTAATATCTCCGAGCTGGAAAAAAGAATGTTAAGATCTACAATACGCTAACCAACTAACTATTATCAAAAAGATTAGACTGGCTACCACTCCTCTCCGCTAGATGGCTTTACTGCTGCAATTACTAGCACTGACCCCTCAACGCCGGGATAGTTTCTTTATATAACTCTTATTTTATCCCATTATTACTGTGCCCTCATTGTACTGTAACGTTTGTTTCAAAGTCATAATTTTCATTGTCACCTAGTTAAAGTTGAAGTACTGACCGGCTAAAAGGCCAAAATAGTCTAATGTTGTTGCTATGCGGTAAAGTGGCTGACTTTGTACCGGTGTTTGCTTAATAATACCAACTGTGGCGAAACAAACGACACTGAAATGTTATTTAACTGTGTTGGTACAGTATGTGTTCGAAATGTGCATACATTGTTCATAACGTATCTGAAGATTATTGAACATGTTGATGAACAGAGGTCACTGTAAGAGGACAAAAAAGGACGCTGACTTCTCGCTTCCCGGGCTGAGTGGCGCTGGCCTTTTGACCCCCTAACTAGGAAGGTTTGATCCTGGCTTAGTCCGGTGGTATGTGAAGGTGCTGAAACACGTCAGCCTCGTGTCGGTAGACTTACTGGCACGTAAAAGAACCCCCTGCGGGACTAAATTCCGGCAACTCGGCGTCTCTGATAATCATAAATGTAGTTAGTGGGACGTAAAGTCAATAAAATTATTATTACTTAATCTACTCGCGTAATTCGCGAATATTTGTAGATGGGTCATCTGTTTTGAAAAAACCGAGCTCGATAGCTGCAGTCGCTTAAGTGCGGCCAGTATCCAGTATTCGGGAGATAGTAGGTTCGAACCCCACTGTCGGCAGCCCTGAAAATGGTTTTCCGTGGTTTCCCATTTTCACACCAGGTAAATGCTGGGGCTGTACCTTAATTAAGGCCACGGCCGCTTCCTTCCCACTCCTAGCCCTTTCCTGTCCCATCGTCGCCGAAGACCTATCTGTGTCGGTGCGACGTAAAACAACTAGCAAAAAAAAATGATTTGAAAAATGATTTTTTTCAACATGCCCAATATGTAGGCATCTGGGGCCGTGAGATCGGGGGAACAGGAAGTGTACGGGAATGGAGTTTCACAAGAAATGATGTGATCTCCAAAGTTTGACAACCCCGCTGTAGATCCATCTTGCTGCATCCATGGTCGTTGGACAAACAGTCTGAATCCTGCATGAATGGGGTAGTAAAGAGGTCTCTCTAAATTACCTGGTCCACTGTTCTTGGATTCTGTGCAGCATCCTTGACGAAAAATATTCCATCACCGGAAATGGCGCACCCAACTTTAATTTCAGAATTTGCTTTACATCGCACCATATATCTTATGGTTGCGATGGCA
This sequence comes from Anabrus simplex, assembly GCF_040414725.1. NCBI lineage: Eukaryota > Metazoa > Arthropoda > Insecta > Orthoptera > Tettigoniidae > Anabrus > Anabrus simplex. The sequence goes on from NC_090266.1 coordinate 680,289,632, forward strand.
TAGGAAAGGGCTAGTAGTGAGTAGGAAGTGATCGTGGCCTTCATTAAGGTAAACCCTTCAGCATTTGCGTGGTGTAAAAATGGGAAACCAAGGAAAGCCGTCTTCAGGGATGCCGACAGTGAGGTTCGAACCCACTATCTCGTACGCAAGTATAACCCGCGCATTGTGTAGTGGTTTCTGTACAAAGACACCAGGCCGTTCAAACCCTAAAAAAACGAGTTGTTTGTCAGTTGATGTAGCTATCAAGGTGAATATGGCTTTCACCTGAAAACCGTGTGTTGCAGAAGAAATCTGGATGTTCATACGTCATGGACAATACTGGGCTGCAATACTGTAATCGGGCTCGCGTATCCATTTCTGCTTGACAACTGAGCAGCTTGCGTGCAGTATACAAATCCACCCAGCTCCATAAACATCCGCCGAACAGACCTATCGCTCGAACTGTAACACCTGTAGGAGAAGTCGTCCATGATTCTCGGTTGTGATGACGGTTCATCCGCGCCCTGTTGTTACTTTTAGTTGACATAACACTGATGCTATGATGGAACTTGTCATCGACACCTAACACAATCCTGTTATTTAGATCCTCCTTAATCGCTCATCATACTGTTTTTTAACAGGACGCCCCAGTCCGTATGACCAGAAATAATGTTCTACGATGAACACCTCCTCTGTTGCGTGAAACATAATTGCTGAAATCAACATAGTACTGAATTCACAATATGTAAAACTTTTATATACAATAAATACTTTGTCGCTAGGGAGACGTGGACAGGAAATGAGCAATAATTTCAGTGTCATTTGTTTTGCCGCTTACCGTAAATTAACAAAATGTAAACTAATATCCAATAGGAGTGTTTGTATTACTTAAAACAACTCACTTCGTGTAAAGAAATGGAAATCAACAGTGAAATGAAATGGAATGGCATATGGCTTTTAGTGCCGGGAGTGTCCGAGAACAAGTTCGGTTCGCCAGATGCAGGTCTTTTGATTTGACACCCGTAGGCGACCTGCGCGTCGTGATGAGGATGAAATGATGATGAAGACAGCACATACACCCAGACCCCGTGCCAGCGAAATTAACCAATTAAGGTTAAAATTCCCGACCCTGTCGGGAATCGAACCCGGGACCCCTGTGACCAAAGGCCAGCACGCTAACCATTTAGCCATGAAGCCGGACGACATCAACAGTAATAAAACTACAGGCTTGCTTACTTTTTATTTTATATTAAATCATTGGAGCCTCCGTGGCTCAGGCGGCAGTGCGCCTGCCTCTCACCGCTGGGTTCCGTGGTTCAAATCCCGGTCACTCCATGTGAGATTTGCGCTGGACAAAGCGGAGGCGGGATAGGTTTTTCTCCGGGTATTCCGGTTTTCCCTGTCATATTCCATTCCAGCAACACTCTCCAATATCATTTCATTTCATCTTTCATTCATTGATCATTGCCCCAGAGGAGTGAGACAGGCTTCGGCAGCCGGCACAATTCCTATCCTCACCGTTAGATGGGGCTTCATTCATTACATTCCTGACCCGGTCGAATGACTCGAAACAGGCTGAGGATTTGTGATTAAATCATTGAACATACAAGGTCAGAACGAGGGAACAGAAGGTGTGTTGTTTTCCTCCAAGGCGGTAAAATAACACAAGGCTTTAACGCATCCTGAGTAACACGCATTTGGATGGGATGTCTTTCCATCCCCACATTGTACCGTCCGACTTCCCCTTGCTCCGGTCTCTGAAGACATCTTTGAACAGAAATTCATTTCTGTAAACGCTGGCAAAAATCATGTCTGCTTCATCTCTAATCTCGCCTGGTTTTAAGTCAACTGAATTTTAACATTTTGGAACAAATTCTGAAGTCATAAGCCCTTAGTTTCTGTTAATTCTTATTGTATCCCATAGTTACTGTATCCTAATTTTAATACGTTTTATGATTTTCTATGCTAGACAAATGCAGGAGAAATACAAAGAACAACATCTCCGTCTTTACATGGCATTCATAGATCTTGCCAAAGCCTTTGATTCGGTTGAAAGAGATGCCCTCTGGATGATCCTAGCAAGAACAGGCTGTCCTCAGAAGTACATAAATATTCTTAGATTGCTGCATGATAATATGAAGGGCATGGTTCTTGTCTAAAATAACCCTGGAGAACAGTTTGAAATCACAGCAGGTGGAAGCAAGGCTGTGTAATAGCTCGCACTCTGTTCTCAATATTTGTTGGGACTATACTTCATCTTGTTGATGGGAAACTACCAAAAGGCGTAGAATTTGAATACAGTACTGATGGAGGATCTCGGCAGACTACGAGCCAAGACCAAAAATTCCACTAAATCCATCATTGAACTTCAGTATGCTGATGACAATGTTGTTCTTGCAAACTCTGAACAAGATTTACAAGCAATCTTAAACACATTTGATGAAGCTTATACAAGTATTGGCCTAAGCCATAACATCCAAAAGACGCAGATCCTTTACCAGCCTGCACTCAACTCCACCTCCGTATGTCTTACAATCACAGTCCAAGGCAAAGTTCTGAAGAACATAGAACATTTCCTATACCTTGGCAGCCATCCCTCAGCAAATGCAAATCCTGATGATGAGATTCAACACCGCCTCAAATGTGCTAGTATGGCATTTGGTCGTCTTCGGGTAAGGGTCTTTGATAATCATAATATCAGCACTCAGACCAAGTTTTATATGTGCAAAGCTACCGTTATACCATCCCTTACATATGGATGCGAAACGTGGACTACCTACAGAAGCCACATACAATGCCTGTAAACATACTATCGACGTTGCCTGAGAAGGATCTTGAGGGTGAAATGGCAAGATCAACGCACTAACATCAGTGTTCTGGAAGAATCTAACTCCACTAGCATTGAAGCCATGATTATCAAGCACCAACTACGCTGGACACGCCACATCGTTCGCATGCCTGAATTCCGTCTCCCAAAAAAAATAATGTACTGCCAGGTAAATGATGGTGATAGAAAACTTGAAAAACCACAAAAGCATTACAAAGATGCGCTAAAAACCAGCATGAAAAAGTGTCAAATGAAAACTTACAACTGGCAAGCTACTGCACGTAACCGCACAGTCTGGCGTCGTAATGTCTGGGAAGGAACTCAGCGCTTCGAGCAAGAAAGGCGGAGAACAGAAATTGACAAGCGCAATGCAAGAAAACAACGTAAGCTCATGAAGAAAAACCAAACTACACAGCTAGTACCTAACAGAACAAATGTGTGTCAAAAATGCGGAAAAATCTGCGCTTCTAGGAATGGCTTCTACAGTCACTTAAGATCTCACAAAAACTAAGTTCTTCAGAAAGACAACCATACTCGTCTACGAAAGATAGCCCATCAGAGGTTGTAGCTTTCAGTGTTGCACTGTTAAAGTGTTGACCGACGAAAACGCCAAGATACAGTGTAATGTTATTGCTATACACTCTTGAGATAACTTGCAAACGCTTACTAATTCGGTGTATTAATGTAATTTTTAAACACATAGAATTCGTTTCAAATTTACCTTGAACTTTCCGAACAACTCGATATTCTCCATACATGACTTCACAGTTCATTCCATCCTGCTGCACACCTGCAGTACTGGTCCTTAGCGGAACCGTTAACTGTGGTACAGTTCGGACAACTTCCGGATCATCTCTCATATGCCCAATCTCTGAGACTGACACACACTTTTTGTCGCCTTTACTTAAAATCATTCCACCTGCACTTCCTCATCACTTTTATATCAGTATTCCTAGCACTCTCTAACTGTTCCTTAACCCAACTGGATCCAGTGTCCATTAAAATGTACATAGCTTCTTGTACTATTTTCTAACACTCCATCTCAGTTCATATTTTTGAAGTGACTTGTACCTGTTTATGGACATGTCTGATTTTGTATTTTAGTAAAAGACAGCCATCTAACAGGACTTGGGGAACATACATAATTAGTAAACAACACCTTAGAAACATCGCAGAACGTGAACTATGTAAAGTAATCCCAATCTCTTCCATGTTATCAGTAAATTTATATAATTTTATATTATCGAGCAGAAATTATTAATAATGTTATTTGTTTTACGTCCCACTAACTACTATTTATGGTTTTCGGAGACGCCGAGGTGCCGGAATTTAGTCACGCAGGAGTTCTTTTACGTGCCAGTAAATCTACCGGCACGAGGCTGACGTATTTGAGCACCTTCAAATGCCACAGGACTGAGCCAGGATCGAACCTGCCAAGTTGGGGTCAGAAGGCCAGCGCCTCAACTGTCTGAGCCATTCATCCTGGCTCATCGAGAAGACTATTATATAGAATATAATTTAAATTTTCTACAATTTAAGGATATAAGTCATCAGAAATAGAAAACGATACCTTACATTACGTCTCGTACATGAACACGGACATTTCATAAATGAGTATTGTTCACTCTGAATCCTCTCACACCGAGCTCGATAGCTGCAGTTGCTTAAGTGCGGCCAGTATCCAGTAATTGGGAGATAGTGGGTTCGAACCCCACTGTTGGCAGCTCTGAAGATGGTTTTCCGTGGTTTCCCATTTTCACACCAGGCAAATGCCGGGGCTGTACCAAAATTAAGGCCACGCCTGCTTCTTTTCACTTCCTAGGCCTTTCCTATCCCATCGTCGCCATAAGACATATCTGTGTCGGTGCGACGTAAAACATATAGCAAAAAAAAAAGATTCCTCTCACGAGGCTAAATTCGGCATACAGAAACTTATGTTTACTTTCTTCCACGTCTTTTTTCCCTTTTCTCCAGTTTTCTGGGGTTAGCACTAATGTGGATGAACCCTATATTCAAGGCCGCCTGCCCTTCCTGACGCCAACCCTATGTGGGTGTATATATTCACTATGGCATGTTTCTACGGAGGATAGTAGTGTGATATGCTGTGTTTCAGTGAGGGTTTGTATTAAGACGATCACGAACATTAAAAAGAATTGACCAAAAGTGGTTACAATTCCCTCCCGACCGTGAATCGATCCTTGGGATCTATGAACCGAACGCTATTACGTTGCCCATTCAGCCAAGTTGCCGGACAGATATATTTTCTACCTGTGAGGGTATATTCAGATTTGAAAGGGTTAACTCCGAATACCGTGTCTGCCGTAAACTGACAGAGTGTGTAGCACAGGTTGTTTTAACAACTTCAGAAGTCAGCAGTTATTGTCAGTCATCACTACTACTGATCTGCATTTAGGGCAGTCGCCCAGGTGGCCTTTTCTTAAATGATTGCAAAGAAATTGGAATTTTATTGAACATCTCCCTTGGTAAGTTATTCCAATCCCTAACTCCCCTTCCTATAAACGAATATTTGCCCCAATTTGTCCTCTTGAATTCCAACTTTATCTTCATATAGTGATATTTCCCATTTTTAAAGACAGCATCCAAACTTATTCGTCTACTGATGTCCTCCCACGCCATCTCTCCACTGACAGCTCGGAACATACCACTTAGTCGAGCAGCTCGTCTCCTTTCTCCCAAGTCTTCCCAGCCCAAACTTTGTAACATTTTTGTAACGCTACTCTTTTGTCGGAAATCGCCCAGAACAAATCGAGCTGCTTTTCTTTGGATTTTTTCCAGTTCTTGAATCAGGTAATCCTGGTGAGGGTCCCATACACTGGAACCATACTCTAGTTGGGGTCTTACCAGAGACAAATATGCTCTCTCCTTTACATCCTTACTACAATAACTAAATACTCTCATAACCATGTGCAGAGATCTGTACCCTTTATTAACAATCATATTTATGTGATTACCCCAATGAAGATCTTTCCTTATATTTATACCTAGGTATTTACAATGATCCCCAAAGGGATGTTTCACCCCATCAATGCAGTGATTAAAACTGAGAGGACTTTTCCTATTTGTGAAACTCACAACTTGACTTTTATCCCCGTTTATCAACATACCATTGCCCACTGTCCATTGTAAAGTTGTGGGGATAAAAGAACACAACTGAATAATTTAAACATAAGATATTTTGCTTCTGAAATGTACATCTTGATTGAAGAAGTCGTGTTAACATGTGATGGACTTGTATAAAATGTTAATATTTTGCCTACCCTTGTTTAAAATTTCATGATTCGCGACAGTTCAAACACTAATGAAACGTTTTTGATCATTCTTAAAATTAAACAATCAATTCAGATTACGTGAATAAATTGATTATTTACAATAATATGTTTAATTATATTGCGCATCTATTCAGAAAATGGTTCACGATTCAGTTAGTATTAAATAGTACTGAGAAACTTCAGAAAAAAGAAATGTGTTTCTGCGAAAATATATAAAAAGTATTTCTGGAATGAAGATCCTTTTCAGTCTCTCTCCCTGTCTGTGATATCCCCGTCATACATATCTTTTTAGAATCTTTGATTTTCTTCTTCATTGTGTATGTACATTCATTTTTTTTCAATTTCGCATCCATTTTAAACACCTCATATTTCTACGAAGAGTCTACGTTGCAACTTTCTTTATCTCACATGAAAAGAAAATGAGAAAATGAGCGACTTACGGGGTTTTAAAAATAACCGATTCAATTGGCGGCGCACTACATCCAGTACTCAGAATTGTGGATTGGAATTTCTTTACAGTAAATCGCCATTTGGGAGTGCACACTACAAGGGATTTACTGACTCGTTAGCCTTCCACATTGTGACTTATTATGAAATGGCTTGCATTTATGGAATATCAGGACATTATTATTATTATTATTATTATTATTATTATTATTATTATTATTATTATTATTATTATTATTATTATTATTATTATTATAGAAGCCTCCATGGCTCAGGCGGCAGCGCGCCGGCCTCTCACCGCTGGGTTCCGTGGTTCAAATCCCGGTCACTCCATGTGAGATTTGTGCTGGACAAAGCGAAGGCGGGACAGGTTTTTCTCCGGGTACTCCGGTTTTCCCTGTCATATATCATTCCAGTAACACTCTCCAATATCATTTCATTTCATCTGTCAGTCATTAATCATTGCCCCAGAGGAGTGCGACAGGCTTCGGCAGCCGGCACAATTCCTATCCTCGCCGCTAGATGGGGCTTCATTCATTCCATTCCTGACCCGGTCGAATGACTGGAAACAGGCTGTGGATTTTCATTTTTTCACTATTACTATTATTATTATATAATCCGCTTACCCTCCATGGTTGGTTTTACCCCGAACTTATTATTATTATTATTATTATTATTATTATTATTATTATTATTATTATTATTATTATTATTATTATTTAATCCGCTTACCCTCCATGGTTGGTTTTACCCCGAACTCGGTGAGGGTTTCCACCTCTACCTCCTCAAGGGCAGTGTCCTGGAGTGTGAGGCATTTGGTCGGGGATACAACTGTGGAGAAGAACCAGCACATCGCCAAGGTGGCCTCACCTGCTATGCTGAACAGGGGCCTTGTGGGGGATGGAAGATTGGAAGGAATAGGCAAGGAAAAGGGAAGGAAGCGGCCGTGTCCTTCTTAAGTTAGGCACCGTCGCGGCAATTGCCTGGAAGATGTGGGAAACAATGGAAAACTACATCGAAGCTGGCTGAGGTGGGAATCGAATACCCCTCTGCTCAGTTGAACTCCCAAGGCTGAGTGGATCCCGTTTCAGTCCTCGTACGTAACAGTTTGATTAACTTTAAGTAAATAGCATTAAAATTGCTGTTGCACAATTACCATCACAATAACGTACTGAGACACAGCCTTTCTTCATGGACAGGCTTGTAGTGTTACTAGCCACGGGACCTCCAGTTTACGTGGAATCGTAACCATGTGGACTTGACTGTCCATTTCAAAAATCTCAAATTATTTGGTCGAGATTCGGTCAGTGACCGCCATGGTGTGAATCCAGTGATGAAGCTGTTCGGTTACTCCTACCCCCCCCCCACACACACACATTCTTCTAATCTCTTCTTAAATTACAGGTGTACACACTCTAGAGTCATCAGGTAAGTTTCGTGCACACAGTAAGTACACAGGAATATTGACCACGATGTGTCTAGGCCCTGATTAAACAGATTCTGTAGTAAAATAGAATTATATAGCCTTACTAACTACTTAAGCTCCCTGCTGTCATTTCTTGATGGATACAGTACTTTTGCATCCATCTCTTGGCACAGGCCAGAGTAAAGTGTAGCTTCCACCGAAGTCCCAGTCAACATCCATGGCTGTGACAATATAGAAGCTGCTGGGGGTATAGGTAGTGCTGAGTAATGACATTCAGAGCACAACTAGTGCATCTGAGTGTTATGAAAGGTGTTGTTCATAGGGTCAGTCGTGCTGCAATAGTACTTTCGGACCCAGTGAGGAAAGCAATGGCAAACTACCTCACTCCTCATGTTGCCTAGTACGCCTCATTTTGGTGCTGCCATTGGTTTTTGGGGTTTCCTTATAACCGCATAAACTTTGGTGGTGCTATTTGAGGATCCAACCAGCCTCTGGGCTGATGACCTAACAGACAGACAACTACTTAAGAGTGTCACGACGAACTTGGAGCACTAGGAGAGAGGCGCTACTGAACGAGGTCATCATGTACAAGAACACGACGACCTTGCCAGGATTGCAGAGTACATTGCTGCCAGTCACCTCTCGCACTCCACAGTTCGATGGACTCGGCGATATACAACTTCTTGCTGCACGAGTTGTGGATCCATGAACCACGATAAGCTACTGTTGTTTAAGAACTTCTTTCTCCGCTCATCATAAATTAACTCCTACAATTTGTAAGAGCGACTGTCAATATCAACCTCAAAAAGGTTTACAGTTCGTAAGAGTGACTATCTGTGGTGTAGTGGTTAGCGTGATTAGCTGCCACCCCCGGAGGCCCGGGTTCGATTCCCGGCTCTGCCACGAAATTTGAAAAAGTGGTACGAGGGCTGGAACGGGGTCCACTCAGCCTCGGGAGGTCAACTGAGTAGAGGTGGGTTCGATTCCCACCTCAGCCATCCTGGAAGTGGTTTTCCGTGGTTTCCCACTTCTCCTCCAGGCGAATGCCGGGATGGTACCTAACTTAAGGCCACGGCCGCTTCCTTTCCTCTTCCTTGCCTATCCCTTCCAATCTTCCCATCCCTCCACAAGGCCCCTGTTCAGCATAGCAGGTGAGGCCGCCTGGGCGAGGTACTGGTCATACTCCCCAGTTGTATCCCCCGACCAAGAGTCTGAAGCTCCAGGACACTGCCCTTGAGGCGGTAGAGGTGCGATCCCTCGCCAAGTCCGAGGGAAAAACCGAACCTGGAGGGTAAACAGATGATGATGATGAAGAGTGACTATCATTATCAACTTGAAAAAGGTTTACAATTCGATCGTATGATATTTTTTTAAATGTCAAAGGACTCCCTCTCTCTTTTATGACCATCTACTGTACCGGATCAGGTTTCGATCACGTGGCTGTTAACAGTACTGGTTTAGTTTTGAGTTGCAAGGAGATGGAACAAGTGCCGTTAACAAAACTGTCCCAGTTTTCAGTTAGAAGCAGATGTCACTACCATGGCTCTTCATCCATCTCCTAGCACCTCGAAACTGAGACTACTGTTAAAAGCGCTGCTCCCATGGTCTTGTAAATCAAAACTATTACAGTGTTATTAACAGCGGTACTTCCATCTTCTGACTATGGAGACACCCGTGGGATTAAAATAAAGGCTTACACTATGAATAACCTCGGCAATAAATGAGACTAAATGGTTAGGTTTGCCAACCAGTGAACTCCATTTGACTTCCCCTCGGAAGGTGAACACGCCGTGAGTGCTTCTTTGTTTTATTGTAACTGATCCCTTAAATTAAGAACTTCCATTTGGTTTAAATTTGATTACTGACTGGGCAACAATAAACACATAGGTAAGTAAATACCTAACAAATAATTATATTGTTTTTTCAACAGATATCAACATGATAATAATAATAACAATAATAATATTTGCTTTACGTCCACTAACTACTTTTTCACGGTTTTCGGAGACGCCTAGGTGCCGGAATTTACTGCCTCAGTAGTTCTTTTACGTGCCAGTAAATCTACCGACACGAGGCTGACGTATTTGAGCACCTTCAAATACCACCGGACTGAGCCAGGATCGAACCTGCCAAGTTGGCGTCAGAAGACCAGCGCCTCAACCGTCTGAGCCACTTAGCCCAGCAATAATAATAATAATAATAATAATAATAATAATAATAATAATAATAATAATAATAATAATAATAATAATATGTGGTTAATATTCCTTCGACTACTGCCTATTTTAAGAGGCACCGGGATGCCGTAATTTTGCTCTGAAAGAGGGTTCTTTAACATACCAGTTAATCTACTGCCACGGTTCTCTGGCATTTAATCTACCTGAAATGTCAACCGAATGAACCAGAATTCGATACTGCAAACTTGAGCATACGAGCGAGTGGCTAACCAAGTACACTATGCAGCTGGACGTAGGTCATAAATTCTCATTATACCGAGCTCGATAGCTGCAGTCGCTTAAGCGCGGCCAGTTTCCAGTATTCGGGAGATAGTGCGTTCGAACCCCACTGTCGGCAGCCCTGAAGATGGTATTCCGTGGTTTCCCATTTTCACACCAGACTCTACCTTAATTAAGGCCACGACCGCTTCCTTCCCACTCCTAGGCCCTTCCTGTCCCATCGTTGCCATAAGACCTATTTATGTCGGTGCGACGTAAAGCAACCTGTAAAAAAAAATCATTATCACAAATAAATCGAGACGTAACATGTAAGTGAACCAGAGTGGGAGTTGAGTTTGAACACAGTAAACTTCAAGTAGCCTAGCAGACTGAGCAAATAGAGCGTAAGTTTCTGTATAATGGCAATTTTAATGCAGGCTTTCGCGTGATTATGCGTTTGCTGGGCCGAATCCGACCACTCTCTATGTCTGAAATACTTGTTTCTTCTCTGTGGTCCTGCCCTGGATCGCTGTCAGAAGAATTTTCCGGGCTGTTGCTCTTGAAGTTTCAGACCAGCGAACGTACGGGACATACGTGCACACATGACTTCTTCAGATTTAATGAAGGAGAACAGGTCTAGGCGACAAAACAGGAAGTCTGTGATGTGAGTCCGTCAAACTGTTTGAGATGAAGAGTTATGTGTATGTTATACACAGTGTTGCCAGGAAACCACATGTCCAAAGGTTGAAATCCACGCTAATAGAGGTGTACTCAAACACTACGAACATATGTCTGACGAGTGGTAGACGATATGTGCTTTTCGTTCGTAATTTATTTTGTTGTGTTTTTAATGGGAGCTACTTAGCTGACAGAAGTGGTTTTGCGCTGTTCAATCTTCAATACAAAGTAACGACTACAAAAGTAACAGAAAAACTACAATGCCTGACTATTGCTGCGTTCCAATGTACCAAAGTCCGGCTCCATGGCTAAATGGTTAGCATGCTGACCTTTGGTCACAGGGGTCCCGGGTTCGATTCCAGGCAGGGTCGGGAATTTTAACCATCATTGGTTAATTTCCCTTGCACGGGGACTGGGTGTATGTGTTGTTTTCATCATCATTTCATCCTCATCACGACGCCCAGGTCGTCTACGGGCGTCAAATCAAAAGACCTGCACCTGGCGAGCCGAACCCGTCCTGGGATATCCCGGCACTAAAAGCCAGACGCCATTTCATATAGTACCGTGGATTACTTACCACCTCAAACGGAGGGGCATTACCAGACATCCGAGCACGAGTAAGTAAATGCTACATGGCTGAAATGGCGTCAGGTCACCGGTGTGCTATGTGACAAGAAAATTCCCACTCGCCTGAAAGGAAAAGACTAGAAATCCATGGTCCGACGAGTTGCACTCTATGGGTATGAAATTCTGGCCTACAACAGAAAAGCACGAGCGAGTTCTACATGGCATGGGGATAAAAATGTTACGTTGGTCACTGGGTCTTAAAAGATTGCGCCATGTCAGAAATATCGGTGTCCGAAGGCGATTGAGAGTGGCACCTATTCCACAGAAGATGCGAGAAGCACGCCTTAGATGGCATGATCATGTCGTCCGAAGTCCTCACACTCCACGACACATACAATCCTACAATTTGATCATGGAGATTCTCGATGCTGAGTCGACCCAACAAGCGATGGTTGGACTGCATCAAGGAACACATGCGGGACTAAACGCTAGGAAAGAAGGAAACGAAGAATTGTATTCTTTAACATCACATGTAGACTTTCGGCAACGAATGTAGAAGAAAGGGTTAGGACTAGGAAGGGAGAGGTCGTGGTCTTAATTAGAATACAGCCTCAGTATTCTCCTAGTGTAAGAATGGGAATCCTTGGAAAATCTCTTCAGGGCTACAGACAGACAGACGGTGGGGTTCGAATCCGCAGTCTCCCGAATGGAGGGTTACAGCTACACGACACCTACCGCGTAGCCAACTCGCTCGGCTTATTATTATGATTATTATTATTATTATTATTATTATTATTATTATTATTATTATTATTATTATTATTATTATTATTATTACAGAAATATCGTGCATCACAGAGGTGTAAGAAGCATGAGGGGTGAATGGGTGGACAAGTAATTAACAAGAGTAGAACTTAACACTACGAAAATTTGAAATTTAATTTCTTTCCTTTTTCTGGAATGTAAACTTTGTTAAATAAAAAATCTGAATAAACAATAACAAGTTAAGCTCGTCAGCTCTAACAACAATGACTTAAAGTCTAAAAAATCATGTACGAAATTTCAGAGATTTAGAAATACTAATTTTCACAAAAAAGAGCTGGATTGCTCTTGGCAGGTACAAAATTTATAAGAGCTAGAAAGCTCCAGGAAAATACCCTTTGTAGAAGTCTGCGCTCCAACTATATCCTTGTCCAGCCTCACAGAGGCAACCTATCGGTTGTTCATAATTAAAGTATTTTCCCCACTGTTCCCGAAACAATTACCGAATAAGCAGGGGCAATGATTGCCCATACTAAATGGCCTTAATTTAAAAAGAAAAGGTTTAACATGATTGCCCATGAACAAAAGGCTAGGAGGCGAAACACTTGCACTCCTTCTAGAAATATTTTTAAACCGTAAGTTGGCTTATGGCCCAATGATACAGAGGTTAAGCCTGTTGTACACGGGGGTGGCTAAATGAGAAACATTAAATACCAAAATATTATTGTAGAGGATTAGAAACTTTAGTCACCCCATACCAAGCTGAATGGGAATCAGCGGAGGGAAATCGCTCTTTTTTCCCTTACATTACGGTTTCCCAGTAGGGAATAGAACAGAGTCCTCAGACTGGCCGAAAATTCTACATTTAAACCACCAGGTTTAGAAATTTACACCAAATAAGAAAGGTTTGAAACGTTCCCCTCAAGCTATCTGCCGGTGCTATCACATGTTATGAAAATCTTGCCATTACCTTGTTTTGCTGGGCCTTCCAAAAGCCGACCGCGGCCCCTGCCTCCGAATAACACGCTGCACTCTATAAACTGGAGCGATGAAGATGACAACACGGCCCTAAAGCGCCCAGCTTTTATAGTATTTTTGAGGGGACGATTCCAAAAATCTTCACTGATAGGCTGGGTTCCTGTACACACCCCCAATTTTAATAGGCTAGAGATAATATTTGTAAATTTCCGATAGGTTGATTACAATTGAAGAAGGAACTAACAGAAGTGTAGACAACTTTGATACATAACAAAAAATCCTAAGAACCAGATTATAAACCTCAAAATTACAAGTTTATTGAATAATTATAGTCTACCCCGCAAGATGGAGCAATTAAACCTGTGGTAGAGACATCTATCAGTTGAAAACCAAACTATTTAGTACTACATCAGTTCAAGTTAGATTTCATAGATGGCCATAAGGCGCGCAGTTCAACTGGCCGGAGAAGGTGTACCCCCGGTACAATTATTATTATTATTATTATTATTACTATTATTATTATTATTATTATTATTATTATTATTATTATTAATATTATTATTGGCTGACTGCGAGATTATTGAACCCTGAGAATGACGATGTTCTTAGAGTGAGGTCGATTAAAGACCTCAGAAAGGAAAGAAATGTTTTAAGTTCACGAGGAAGGAAGGATTCAGAAACGGGAGGAAATAGTGCCACGTGAAACAGACTGGCTGTCAGATTTAAAAAGGACAGTTATTGAAAGCAGGGAAAATGGCTCAGTTCAGAAATATATCGAGGTTTTCAATTCCCAAGCTATCCTGCTGACAGATCCGTAATCCACTCACTGTTACCCAAGGTGTACTATAAGGTACCAAATTAAAGCCTTCTTAAATCAGGTAGGGTGAATAATAACATACTATATATATAATGAGTATATTCAAACCCTTCAAACCCTTCTTGCTTCTTTCAGAGGGCTTTGGGCGTCATGGTTACAAATTATTGAATTGGTTATCTCTGGTCTACGGTTAACAGAGATGTTGCACCTATGTAACTTTAATTAACTATAGTAATGCAACAAGCGTATAGACTGCAGTACATCCGGAGCAATGCTTACGTGCCCTTGCTAGAAAAAACGCTTGAGTAACAGACGTTGTTAAAAGAAAAATCAGAAAATGTTCAGAATTTTGGCATTCATTTTGTTGCACAAGGCTAGCAATACCCACACGAAATAAGATTATACTCTGACAAAGAGGTGGTCGTGTGTGTTTTGTCTCTAAAACATACACTGTATATATTACAGTATTATAACGTCGGCATCAAACCCTTTTTGGCTAAAAATGGACATGTGTGGTTTCTCAAATAACCGATTGAATTATTTTGTGACAAATGTGTCTGATAACCTGTGCCACCACGTCCTGGTGTGTATAACCTTACCTAGCTGGACCTAAGATCGGAAAGGGCACGGCCGTTATGATACGGCTCCATTTGGAAGAGTAAACCAAGCACGACTACGTCGGGGATTACTGATTCACTACTCTTCCAGGTCCTCAGACTTTTCTTAAATCTGTGAGAGAGCCGGAAATCGAATCTAGGGAATCTGGGCTTACATTGAACGAGTCATTATTTATTCAATCAGTGTTTTCTGTTTGTCATACAATATTCTTCCCTATTTTCGAATGTAGATGTAGATACATACACACAGGATAAGCTCACACCTACTTGCTACATTGTTAACTTTTTCAGCGTTCAGTCCGCAAGCCTCCGCAAATTGACTAACAGCTTCTAAAATTCCATATTTCTAACCAGCGTTGACGCCTCGTTTAGTTCCACACTTCTCATCATTAAATCATTAAGATCTGAGTCTAATAATCGTTTCCTTGGTGTCCCTCTTCGTCTCTTACCGTCTATATCCAAGTCCATTATTCTCCAAGGAACCCTATCTTCCTCCATTCCCCTCACGTGACCGTACAATCGAAGCCGGTTTGTACACAGTATCATCCATCGATTTTATCTAACTTAGCATGTATTTCCTCATTTCGAGTTCCCTCCTGTCATTATTCTCACCTGTCTGTGCCAGTAATCGTTCTCGCTACCTTCAAGTCCCTTACTTCCAACTTATAAAGAAGATATCCTGAGTCAACCCAGCCTTCACTCTGGTACAGTAAAACCAGACCGAGGTAAGCGTAGTTCTGTCCGGGTGCTCACTTCTTTCCTACAGAATAATGCTGATCACAACTGCGACCTCACTACTTTAACTTTGCTCATTGCTGCCATCCTGCGAGAATACACATCCTAAAAACTTTATATGATCCACCTTTCCCAGTTGCATTTTCCCTACCAGACATTCAGTTTTCTTAGGTTCATTCCCTATAGACATTTTAGTCTTGGAAATGCTAATTGTCATATCATACTCGCTCCAACACATTTCATAACAGACTGGGGACCTTTCAACACAGTCTGCCATTAAGACCAAGTCGTCAGCCTAAGCCAAACTGCTAATTATACACTGACTGACAGAGCAAATGCAACACCAAGAAGGAGTGGTTCGAAAGGGATGAAAGTTGGGGAAAAAACAGAGACGGCACGGACGAATAATTGATGTTTATTTCAAACCGATATGCAGGTTACACAATGCGCACGGCATCGACTCAGTAGGATGTAGGACCACCGCGAGCGGCGATGCACGCAGAAACACGTCGAGGTACAGAGTCAATAAGAGTGCGGATGGTGTCCTGAGGGATGGTTCTCCATTCTCTGTCAACCATTTGCCACAGTTGGTCGTCCGTACGAGGCTGGGGCAGAGTTTGCAAACGGCGTCCAATGAGATCCCACACGTGTTCGATTGGTGAGAGATCCGGAGAGTACGCTGGCCACGGAAGCATCTGTACACCTCGTAGAGCCTGTTGGGAGATGGGAGCAGTGTGTGGGCGGGCATTATCCTGCTGAAACAGACCATTGGGCAGCCCCTGAAGGTACGGGAGTGCCACCGGCCGCAGCACATGCTGCACGTAGCGGTGGGCATTTAACGTGCCTTGAATACGCACTAGAGGTTACGTGGAATCATACGCAATAGCGCCCCAAACCATGATGCCGCATTGTCTAGCGGTAGGGCGCTCCACAGTTACTGCCGGATTTGACCTTTCTCCACGCCGACGCCACACTCGTCTGCGGTGACTATCACTGACAGAACAGAAGCGTGACTCATCGGAGAGCACGACGTTCCGCCATTCCCTCATCCAAGTCGCTCTAGCCCGGCACCATGCCAGGCGTGCACGTCTATGCTGTGGAGTCAATGGTAGTCTTCTGAGCGGACGCCGGGAGTGCAGGCCTCCTTCAACCAATCGACGGGAAATTGTTCTGGTCGATATTGGAACAGCCAGGGTGTCTTGCACATGCTGAAGAATGGCGGTTGACGTGGCGTGCGGGGCTGCCACCGCTTGGCGGCGGATGCGCCGATCCTCGCGTGCTGACGTCACTCGGGCTGCGCCTGGACCCCTCGCACGTGCCACATGTCCCTGCGCCTACCATCTTCGCCACAGGCGCTGCACCGTGGACACATCCCTATGGGTATCGGCTGCGATTTGACGAAGCGACCAACCTGCCCTTCTCATCCCGATCACCATACCCCTCGTAAAGTCGTCTGTCTGCTGGAAATGCCTCGGTTGACGGCGGCCTGGCATTCTTAGCTATACACGTGTCCTGTGGCACACGACAACACGTTCTACAATGACTGTCGGCTGAGAAATCACGGTACGAAGTGGGCCATTCGCCAACGCCGTGTCCCATTTATCGTTCGCTACGTGCGCAGCACAGCGGCGCATTTCACATCATGAGCATACCTCAGTGACGTCAGTCTACCCTGCAATTGGCATAAAGTTCTGACCACTCCTTCTTGGTGTTGCATTTGCTCTGTCAGTCAGTGTATTTCCACCCAACGAAATCCGTTCCTGCCATTCTGAACTAAGAATCTGATTGTTCAAGTTTGTCATTGTAAGATTGCTAACAAGAGCTTTGGTGTAATGTTTCAGAAGGACGGCGAAGACGTGTCTTGGCAGCCTGGGAGCGTTCCTCCTGCAGCTGACGTGTGCTGGGATTTTGACCAGCAGGGAGAGCATTCGGATTCAGATTCGGACTTAGACTCAGATTCTGAAGTAGCCAACCCAGTGCAGGGGTTCCCCGAGTCTGAATGCAGTAGCAGTTGTAGCAGTATTGGCGGAGAAGACCCATACAGCAGCGTGGCTTCACCCACCAGTACTCCCATCTATGAAAACCAGTAAGTGAACAATAGTTTTATAGTATGAAGCTGTTATTATTATTATTATTATTATTATTATTATTATTATTATTATTATTATTATTATTATTATTATTATTTAGATTTATGCCTTCACCGCTCGTATTATTAGACATGATAATCTTTTGTTTTTTTCGTTTCAATTAAATGAATGGACTGTAGGAATTATTCACGATAGAACAATCGTAGTCGTGGTCGGAGGTGTATCTCTTCTGAGGACGCAGAGCAAAGTCTTCTCGAAATGTAAAGGTTCCTACAGTTTGTTTATTTGACACGGTGATTTTTTTCAATTTGCTTTACGTTGTACCGATACAGATAGGTCTTATGGCGACGATGGGATAGGAGTGGGATGGAAGCGGTTGTGATCTTAATTAAGGTACAGCTTGGTGTGGAAAGAGGAAACCACGGAAAGCCATTTTAAGGGCTGTCGACAGTGGTGTTCGAACCCACTATCTGCCGAATGGAAGATCACAGCTGCTTGATCATAACCGCACGGCTAACTCGCTCGCTGACATGTAAAAATTGAGAAAATATATAATTTGACTTATTTTTTATAAATAGGTAGTATCTCTTGCTAACTGCATCACATTTACACAGAACTGTTAGTAAAATAAAATGCATGAAGCATAATAAAATAGTACACTTTTTTAATTTGTACAGGCTAAAGCGAAACATATTTATATTAATGTAATAAAAAGATATACAAAATTGACTTCAGTTGAGTTCATGAATCAACGAAACTATTTAAAGAAATCATAGAGCATAACTCCTATCACTTACAATTAAACTGTATTTACGGAAATATCTTTGAGCATACACAATCTTGGTGAGACCCAAATACATTGGGGAGCTGTTTGAGAAAACTCTGGGTTTTTGAGGTTAACAGCCAACGGCATTCGTAGGCAGGGTAATGCAGCATGAACTACTCGGTTTAAGTTTCCAGAAGAAAAATAAGGAATGCAAGTGAATTTTTATTTGAAAAATTAATCAGTTTCGCCTTCATATCACATTTTAGTATACATTTCGTATTTTATCTCGTTTCAAAACAACATGAAAAGCGGTTTACAGGTCGTGAAAAATGAAAAATAATAAGTAGCGACATAAACCTTTATAAGCATCTTGCGCAGTATTGCTATTACGAAAAGTCACCAGCCCTGCCCATACCGTCATGACAAACACCCGTACACTGCTGCAAACACAGAAAAATATTAACAACGATAACACACCGTTCTTAAATATAGGACTACGTAAGTTCTCCAGTAGGGAAGCTCCGGATTTATAAATAATGATAATTATTATTATAATAATCGCATTGTATCGTATATTAAAATCGTATGGCCCCAGCTACCGTATGCAATCGTGTTTAAGTTGACGCCATTAAGGCTAATTGTGAGTCAATTTAAACGTTCCTTCTTTACTGGACCACCAGATGGTAGAGTGAACCGGATCTATCTTTTTTTTTTTTGCTAGGGGCTTTACGTCGCACCGACACAGATAGGTCTTATGGCGACGATGGGATAGGAAAGGCCTAGGATTTGGAAGGAAGCGGCCGTGGCCTTAATTAAGGTACAGCCCCAGCATTTGCCTGGTGTGAAAATGGGAAACCACGGAAAACCATTTTCAGGGCTGCCGATAGTGGGATTCGAACCTACTATCTCCCGGATGCAAGCTCACAGCCGCGCGCCTCTACGCGCACGGCCAACTCGCCCGGTCCGGATCTATCTTGGGCGATCTCTGGCTGAATTTTAAATTTCTTTGGATGAAAATGGCTTATTTTCTAATTAATTGTGCCGGATAAATATCGAATATGTTATCAGGGATCTCTTACACGCCGACATCGTACGACGTGGAGTACCGAATGGACTCCTTCCCGTCCTTCAAGGATCCAACTGCCTCTGACGGATTTGAACTCGCGTTCTTGGGATCCAGAGGCCAGCACTCTACCACTTATCCACAAAGGGAGCTAATGAGGCTATTAGATGCCTAGAAAAAATAAATTTGTTGCATACCATCTCTCTTGGAAGAATACGAGCAGTACATTGGGTGGCCTACACTCAAGTTTCGCAGGCGCCCGCTGTGTTGATTAGATAAAACATGTATTTATGTCTACATCTTAGTCCCATGTCCTGATATGGGGTCGGGGATGAGGTGAAATGAATTTATGGGGCATGATTTAACAGCCGGGTGCCCTTCCTGACGCAACTACAGTTGAGGACCCAATGAAGATGAAGTGAATAATGGTGAATGAAATAGGATAAGGAAAAGGAAGGATCCGGCTGTGGCCTATGAGTAGGAACTGTCCCAGCATATGCCTGGAAGTGGAAATGGAAAACCACCGAAAACCATTCCCAGGACAGCCGACAGTGGATTTCGACCCCACTCGTCTCCCGAATGCACATCTTTGCTCTATAGTCGTAGGGCATTAACACGCGCGGCCACTCCGATCGGTAGGGAAAAACGTGAATGTTTGGAGTAAATGCATTGCTTTCACAGTTTGTTTACAGAAAATAGTTTCAAAGAAAGAACCTCTCTGCTCTGATAACTCATGAAGCTGCCTCATGTCCACAGTAACTTGGGGTGAAGGACAATTTCCCTTTCTGGTATAATGCTTTTTGACAGATACTGTAGGCATTCTTTCAGATAGCGGGATGGATTTTTCAAAAAGCGATCGTTGTTTCAGTTTATTTTGGGGTAAATCTTAGTCTAGGCCTACAAAGCAGTCAAAAAAAGAAAAAAAAAAGGTTGGAACTTTTACATAATTGTTCCTATTTTCCTTTAACGTTTAAGACGTAGGATCGGAGAGGACTCCTGGATTAGGAAACAACTATAATGTTGCACCAGTTGCCGAATGAATTGAAAATATTCTAGCAAAACCTATATTGAGGGTCAACCATTCTTGTTTAACATCCGCATCTCCGAACAACTCAGTTCTAAATCCAATTGCTCTCGTAACTGGAGTTAGGTCAGGGGAGAGTTCTTTGATATCGGGCAACATTGGGTATATTTCAATTATTCATTTGTGGGAGACAGCACTCTATAAGAATTGTCCGTGCACTGAGTGGAGAAGTAGGGGATTAGCCAATGCTGACAATAGGTAAGTTTTGAGCAGTTGTGGCCACATGTCATTTCACTTATGCGATGACGTAGGAGGATGACGGAGCCGCGATTCGTGAGGAAGAGAGAAACAGCTTACGTGTAAAAACTTAATTAGCAAGGTTTCTTGGAGACGTGAAGTTAAATGTCTGGAAAATACCAAACTGATGACTGTGGTTACTGAAGTATTTTTGTCATAACTCTTGTTATGACTGTGGAGGTGTTGAAATCATCCCTACCGGGCGAGTTGGCCGCGCGGTTAGGGGCGCGCAGCTCTGCGCTTGCATCCGGGAGATAGTGGATTCGAATCCCACTGTCGGCAGCCCTAAAGATGGTTTTCCGTGGTTTCCCATTTTCACTCCGGGCAAATGTACCTTAATTAAGGCCACGGCCGCTTCCTTCTAACTCCTAGCCCTTTCCTATCCCATCGTCTCCATAACACCTATCTGTGTCGGTGCGACTTAAAGCCACTATAAAAAATCATCCCTATTGTAATGTATATGAAGCAGAACGATATTTCAACATACTTTGACTCGGGCCTGTTATATTTTCTCCAAGAATGTTTATCTCTGACTAAGGCGTTGAGAAAACACAGACCCGGATGGGTCCAGAAGTAGGTGGCTTCAAGGTATCCTTAAACTACAGTATTTCCTGTTTCCATTTTTCCAGTAATCCTGACGTAGGCTCGTGTGATCTCATGGTTTTCAACGTGTGAACCAAATTAAAGTTAGTTGATATGTTCACGAGATGAAGAAAATATTTTTCAGTCACAAACTCATTCTTCCCAAGATACAGAGGAAAGGAGTACACTTCTCCGATTAAAACCGATATTTGATATAATATCCGATGCAGAATGGTATGGATGAGTAGAAAATTTGGAAGTTAGGTGATGAATGAAACTGACTGTCGGTTATCAGCAGACTACTTGTTATAGGTGGAGTGCGGGTAATTTGATTTACTGTAATAACTTAGTAATATTCTAAATATTTCCGAAGTCCGGTTAAAATGTTATAAAGAGCTGGATATGGCCCATAGACCAACCACAATGTGTAGGCAGTCAAATAAATCTCTTTCCGAACTTCCTTCTTTTCATGTTCAAATATTATTTCCAGGGTAATAATGACAATTGCTATCACTCTGTCTCTTTGTACAAGGGTCCAGTTAAAATAATAATAATAATAATAGCAGAAAATACCAGAAATTGTCAATATTCGCACGTACAAAAGAAACACATCTTAAGGGCAGCCGATGGGGGGTAGATTATATATCATCTATATATTTTGTCTGTCCGAAAAATTAAACAGCTGCGTTTTTTCTTAAAGACGTTTAGCTCTTACAGTGCATTTAATGTCGTGATCATCAGATGGAAATACTACTAGACACTTTACGCCGTACTAACACATATATGTCTTATGGTGACAATGGGATAAGAAAGTGCTAGCAGTGCGAAGGAAGCGGTCATGGCCTTAATTAACGTACAGCCCCAGCATTTACCTGGTGTTAAAATGGGAAACACCGGGCGAGTTGGCCGTGCGCGTAGAGGCGCGCGGCTGTGAGCTTGCATCCGGGAGATAGTAGGTTCGAATCCCACTATCGGCAGCCCTGAAGATGGTTTTCCGTGGTTTCCCATTTTCACACCAGGCAAATGCTGGGGTTGTACCTTAATTAAGGCCACGGCCGCTTCCTTCCAACTCCTAGGCCTTTCCTATCCCATCGTCGCCATAAGACCTATCTGTGTCGGTGCGACGTAAAGCCCCTAGCAAAAAAAAAATGGGAAACCACGGAAAACCATCTTCAGGGCTGCGGACATTGAGTTGGAGGACGTCACGACCTAACTGCAGTGATCATAAATACTAGATGAATACCGTAAGATAAGTAGATACGTATCATATAGACTATTCTTGTTGGAATCTGATTTGATTGGGTGTGAAATTAATGAAGGGTGAATTTATCGCGAAGATTATGTTTATCTGCCAATGTCTATATAGGGTAAGGTTATTTATTCTTGTTTTGTGATGTCACGATTGTTTTAGGCGACAATAATAATTGATGCATAAAATGCACAAACACTGTACTGAATGCACATGCTAAATGATTGTCCTATCAATAACGGGTACAACAGCTAATAATAATAATAATAATAATAATAATAATAATAATAATAATTGTCGTCCTCTTGTTTGTTGAGTTGTTGAGGGAGGATAACAGGATATTCAGTTATAGTCCAGTTATCACCTTCAGTAAATAAATTTCACTTGGAATCGATAGTCATCTGATGAAGTCCCCTCTGAGCTCATAGTGACGGGAAGCCTCGCTAGCTAAATTGAAACACTTAGGAAGTCTTACATCTGTGCATTCATTACAGTTGTACGAGTTCTCTATAAGTTTAAAATTACGAAACTGGAACAATTACGATATAGGCTACTGAAACGTCCTGGCCTACGTATATTTTCTTATTCTTCTTCTTCTATTATTATTATTATTCCTTCATTGCATACTACTCCTTCCTTCGAGGTGAGATGAGGAAAGATTGAAGCTACTTCCTGGATTATTTACTTATCCTTATAATAATTACTTACATAGTTACCGGTAGCAATAAGGACATGTTCGTCATTCACGCTTCATCCCGTTTTGGGGAAGGATTACGTTTGCAATGTAAGTGTAAGAATTGTTCGCACCAGAGAAACGTGAAACAATATATTGATTGTTTGGAGCTCTATTGAGAGTATACAAGCACTTTACGCCTTGTCATTCATAAAATTACCAGTGTTTCTTCCCGATGTGGCAGCGGGCCAATCAGCTGGATTGTCACAACTTCCCAAGACGATGGCGGTTCTCCTGCAATCTGATATCTTGTGGTTGTGATGCGGGTGATTCTACATCCTTCGCTATATAGTTTTGTAATATATTTTTACAAATACACTGACCAGCAAAATTAATGGATTACTTAAATTTTCAGAGGAGAAAGCATGTTAAATAATGAAATATTTTTTAAAAATATTATTGACATTGATTTTCATGAAAAAGTATCTAAGGGTAGCAATATCATACATATAACACTACTTAGAATGCCGACGAATGATGTAGAGGATTCGTGTGTATGGTAATAACCTGAAATGACAAATACTGTAGTGTTCGAAAACATTATTTGTCTGAGTGCGTCCCAAGGAGATATTCTAATCTAGAAGATCAGTGAATGTGGTCAATTTCTGTATCGTACGATCCACGACCGTAGCGTCGGCAGTATGAAACTTAATTTTAAAAAGGCCTGTGTTTCTTTTACGACATGTGCAGATAATTACTCAAAAGCCTACCCCACGAGTTTCATGAAAAAATAGGAATGTAACTGTTAATACCAAAGTTATAACAGTCGATTATGCTGATTAAATACACTGGCCGGCAAAATTAATGGATCACTTTGTAACTGTTCCCCCTCTTCAAAACACTTGAGGAGATGAAAGTTATTATCTTGGGACACATGAATATTAAATAAACTATTTGTGGCTTGCCCGCAAATTGCCACGCAAATAGAAACAATAAACATTCCATGGTTCCCCATTTCTCTATGTAATGTTTGGGCGCCATGGTTACAGTTTTAAATAAAACTGTAAACCAAAATTTATATTTAATAGCATATAGACTTATACTTAAACCACAGGGGTAGGATTTTAAATAATTAACCATTAAGTATCGCTTAAGAAAGAAAATTAACGCAATATAAAATAAAAATGAATTTATTATACAAAACAAAGAGATGAATCGGAAAAGTTTCCTTAAAGCGTGGAGGAATTTATAATTTAATTTACTGAATTTACTATTGCTTGCTTTATCTAATTGAAGCTCACCAATTGCAGCTTCCGTTGAAGTCATCTGGTTTCCGTGGTTACTCGTTCTCTTCTTCTCGATGTAGACTTTGCTCCATGGACATCCTTCCTTCCTTCTTTGATGTCGTATGGGCTATCTGGACTAGCACTCCCTATTCGCCTAGTATTTAAATTAGACATTAGCCCTATACTTGTAAAAACTGATCAGCGTTGATCGTATGAGGAGAAAATTCAGAGATATGAATTTTTCCATATAAGTAGAAATCTCAATCCAACTGAGCTATACTATTTATACGGTACAGACTTGTATCAAAATTCCGTAGACTTGAACTAAACATAGTTCTTCGTCCATAATATTTACTGAAAATAACATAAGCCGTAAGCTTGTTTCGTGTCACGCAGATCCGATAACATTACCGCACCTAAGTACTGTATCGAAGCGATAATACATTGTACAAAATTACTCTGTCGCGGAGCGACCACACACTGTTTCAAATATCAAATCACGTCGTTCAAAGTAGATGTTCACAGTAGAAGTACTAGTGATGGAGTCTCCGTAGTTAGGTTGTAAGGTTGTCAGGTTGTAAGGTTGGAAGCCCCCGTTCTCGTGTTGAGAATCAGTATGTATCCGGGCTCACCCCCACTCTTGGTAACAGTTCAATCTCAAAACTCATATACAACGAAGTATCTGATTCGATAGATCGAAGCATCAACTCCCCTTCTCTTCTTCCTCGACAAGTCCAGAAGGCGTAGCGATGATATAGCTGACCAGCTACAAGCCTCACGCACGGGTCGCTGTTTACTAGCCTTGGTCATAAAATAAACCCATGACTCACGCAAAATCCCAAGCTTCAAGAATAACCCTCCGTATGCACAAATATGAGATGAAATGAAAACAACTATGTCTCAACATATTGACCGTATTTACAACATAATGAATTCTTATCCTACATAATATAATAATTTAAATAATAAAACGATGTTATCATATATACAATATGATTCCAAAAAGCCTTGATTACAAATGATTGACGTTGAATAAATATGTTATTACAAATAATTGCCGATGGCGGATAAACTTGATATCATATGATATCGCGTAAAATGATATTCTATTAAATTAGTATGGCTGGAGAAGCCTGGACGGTTACAACTTGAAATTTTACAGGAAAAAGCATGTTATTATTATTATTATTATTATTATTATTATTATTATTATTATTATTATTATTATTATTATTATTATTATTATTATTGTTTCACTGCATACGACTCCTCCCTTCGATAGCCATCTGATGAAGTCCCCTCTGAGCTCATAGTGAGGGGAAGCCTCACTAGCTTTAGTTCTTGACCTTAGCGCTAACTACTGCAAGAGGTCAGTGTTCATTCGTCCGTTACTCTGTCATATCGTAATTTTGAGTAGCAATCAGTGGCGGACAGCAAAATGATACTATTTTTAACATCTGCATCATGTTGAAATTGGTATAGATGTACCCCAAACAATTTTAGTGCTCATTAAGGTTATTTGTAGTTAAAATGTTGGTTATATTTTCTTCTGCTTATTTGTGTGAGCAACTGTTTTCACATATGCACTATGCCAAATCTAAAAACTTGAAAAATACTGAAAATAGCTTCAACTGAAATAAACCCAGATTTCAGTATAATAATTGTAAGTGTAAGTAACATGTTGTATTTTTTCTACTGTAGTTCAAGGTACATATAGGCCCATTCAGTATTTTTCTAAAAATCAGCAACCCCCACTGCACTAATTGTCCGTTTGTGCCTCCTACCAGCTTGTTTCTGATTACATAGTGTCTACTGGCTTAGCTAGTTGCTTACTCCTACTGATGGGCATGTTCTCTTGGTTACAGGCCTCGGGATGAGGAAGCCCCTGTCTACGAGAACGCCGACGTACAAGAGCCTGTCTATCATAACTGGTCCTCACCTGTGAGCGATTGTGACGATCATATCTACGAACACGTTAATCCTGCGGCTCCTGTAAACGTGTTCCTGGCCCTGCTACAAGGACGAGCGGACGCTATCAGCCCTGACCCTAACATCTATGAGGTTCCTCCAGGAGCGATCTTCCATCACAGTAATACCGAGTACATCGAGAATTTGACTACAAGCCTTACACCTCCAGAGGGATTCCAAGATTACGAAAATCTCAGCTGGAGCAAACAACAAAAAATAGACGTATCTGAAGAGGAAATCTTAACATTACCGGTAGAGGCTATATATTCTACCGTTGTAAAACCTAAGAGACGTAAGTCAAGACCTACAATTACAGCAATGCTTCACAAAGAACCTGAGGTAACAGCTCCTGTTACTACGACCAACCAACCGAACACCGCTCCTGCAGAAATTCACACTATGGATGAAGGGGTAGACAAGCCTGACAGCACAGTATATGAAAATACTAACTGCTACAGTAATGTTGCCAAATGCAACGGCAACGTTGTCGTTTCAAACGAAACTGTCGCAACTCAATTAAAAGGAGAGCCTCAGACTGAAGTAACATATAGCAACGAATTAGACTGTTGTAATGAATACGAAAATGTCGTGGTTTCCGGCAATGGTACATGTATTGACATTGCAGCTCCTAAAAACGAAGACAAGAATGAAAATTTGTTGTCCCCAGAAGATTCAAAACAGGAATGTTTGAGTATCAAAAAAGAGTCGTCGGTCTCTGAAGATGTGCAACACGAGGAAGAGGAGGATGTCACAGAACTGGCTCCTGTGATAGAAATATCTGATGATGGCACTTGGGAGACGAAGGCTTTACCTGAGGCTGAGGTAGAGCAAGTGAAACAGCAAGTCAAAGACCAGCCGGAAGACACAACCGAGTTCTTAGCTAGCAGCGATCAAACTCCGGAATCTGTTAAAATTAAACACGTAGCTCTTGCATATGGTTCCCAGTATTATGTGAACTGCCCGGTGGCCAGCGTAAAGCCCATGCAGTCCCTTGAACAAGAGCAACCCTCGTCGCCGAGTAAATTGAAAAAAACGATGGATGGCGACAATGTGGATGAAGACAGTGATACTCGCCCCAACATCGGTGCCCAGATCATGAAACAGTATGATCAGGAACGCCAGAAAGCTAAAGAAAGCCGTAACTTGCCTGATGTGAGCTTATTAGACGTAGATGCATCCTTAGAAGACATACAACGAGAACGACGGCGTATCATTGAAAGCCAAGCCGTACGCGCCAAGAGGATTGACTCTTGGATTAAAAATGGCAAACCCGTAGAGGAAATGTATGAAGATGCTTTAAATATGATGAGTAACCCATCGACGACTGAATGCTGGATTACCAGTGCTGATTTAATAACCGAGGTTTCCCTTGATGAAAAGACTGAAAATACTAGTGAGTTGAAGACTGCAACAGAGCTTGAGGTGTGTGACGCCGACGAGGACCCAACATTTGATAAGAAGATCAGTGATCCAGCTACTGGTGAGTGAATTCTCCATTTTCTTAATATTAATATTCATATCACTGATTCGTCGCCAGTTTTATAGATGATGTGAAATTTAATATAAAAATGATGTTGAAAGAAAAGCAACAGAATAAAACAATACATTCATTTAGGGTATATTCCTATTAAGATTTACAAGAGATTAATCATTTCTTCAAAATAATCTATTTATTGGGAATCATGGGTATGTTTTTCCTTGCACAATGGCTTAACGTGGGTACAAATGGAAGAGTCTTAACTGAAAGCAGTCCCCAGTTCTTGTTTACTTATGTACGGACAATGAGGCGACAGGCGCCGATTACCCAGATCTCGTACTCTGCTCAGCAACATTCTCAATTTTATTTTCTGTCATGTTACTAAAAATGAAACTGTGTTAATTGGCTGAAAAATACAACATTGGTGAGCCCACTACAAAACATTTAGGGACCGTGAATGACACTAGATCATATATGAGTTGGAAGAATGCGCGTTCCGAAACTTACACGACATATCACACTAGATTGCAAATGTATATTTTGTGTTAAGTTCTCCAAAAATAAACAGTTATTTTCCAACATATCATGGAGCAAACGAACATTGGTTCTGCGACTGATAAAAGCGAATTAATTTAGTTCAAATCTAGTACAATTTTCAGTTGAACTCACTGGAAGGGAAATTTGTCAAGGAAGCACTTTGACTGAGCTCACTACATAGGCAGTACAGGGGCATTCTCAGAGAGAATGAAGCTATATTGAACTTCACGATGAGCTTCTAGATGGGAGATATAGTAAAGACACTCAGTGATGTGGAGTTCACATCAGAATTTATGGCTGAGTTCTCTAAGTGGTATATGTAGCAAACACTATCAACGAGGTGTGGACATGGTTCTTACAACTTCGATGAAGTGTAAATTTCATCTTAGGATCCATAACACCAGTATGCACAACGTCCGGTACATACCTAGGTAAATATAAACAAATAAAAATGTGGAGGCTGCATTACGATGCAAAGTTCGGAGTATACAATAGCTTACCATGAGAAAATGAAAAACGGTGCACAGTACTGTTCACTAAACACACTCATATAATTTACATAACAGTTATACATAACGAATCCCATGTTAATAACTGATCACTCGTCCAAGGTATGTTTTCAGTGACGGTGAAGAGGACTAAGAATGGGAAGCCACAGCTATCGGGTCACCGATTTCGTTCAGACGTTTGGAGATTGATCTACGTTCGAGAGATTGTACCCTTGTCCCCTATTTAACGAAAATATGGCCCTTTAAATTTTCCAACCTGCGTACTTGTTGGTCATTTGCATGGAAATATATGTGGAAATGCTGGTCTAGTGGTCAGCGTCCCCGACTTTCTCCCGAGCGTCTCGAGATTGTGGCATCATTTTTTTTACTTATTATTTTCTTCTTCCTTTTCCTGTGATATTTTATCTGTTTTTGTCTTTGTCGATACGGACTTATTGTGAGGAAATGCGCAGATTAAATACAAGCCATATCATAACTAACACGTTTACAATCATCCTGGGTTGTCATTCTTTGCCCCTACTTTCACGTATGTATGTTGGCAACAATGAAAAGCACACACAACTGAAAGAAAAAATAATTCCACGACGCAGATTTGGGACTGGGGACCACTAGCTTAGTAGGCTCGTGCGGAACGCGGAGGCTATATGCATTGACTGTTTGCACGTGTCAGCTACTGACAAACTGCAGACAGAGTGACGAATGAACGAATTTATTGACAGAAGAACAGATAAAAGATAAGGTACAAGAAAAATCAAGCAAAAAGTGAGACTAGCGCGCCTCGAATCCGAATCGTTCACATGGAAGTCAGGGACGTTTACCACTACAGACATTCACACGCAAACTACTAAAAAGTACGAAGCTCGAAACTTTAAAGGATAAATTTCTCGTTTAATAAAGACCAATGACGCAAAACCTCGGACGCTTAAATGTTTATTTTTGACGTAGATCAACCACCCACGAGACTGGTGACATCACGGCTGTGACAAACTGTAAGTGCAATTCAGAAGTAACTCCAAAGGAACACAACAAAATATTTCAGATATTTCCAACTCTACAGCACATTTTGGAGAACTCATAGCAAATGTATGTGTTATATTCTACAAAACAGATTGGGATTAAAGTGAAAGATGCTCTGTTCAAGATTTCTTTGCTTCCAAAATGTTCAATTTATCTTTACTCATGCTTCTCGTGGTATCTGCAATCAGTACTAAAATCAATCATCCAGCTGAGAGTACATGCTGCTTATCGCTGTAAAACGACTTCTGGAAAAGATGATCGCAACAAGCTGTGCCCGAAGCATACTCTCAAGGATAATCAACAACCCAAGTTGGAACGAAGTAGCGGAAATTCACCTAAATTCAACCATTTTTCATTATTGTTTTATTTTTATTTTTAATGATGATTACAGAGTTACTTCGAAAGCAGAAATATAATCTCTGTTAGGTTGGGAGAAATATCCAATAAAGTAAAGTTTGGAGGTAGCCACCAGCAGATCTAAAGGAACAGTTTTATAGAAGTCTGCAATCGGTACAAATTAGGAAGCTGGTAGGGTCCTGACTTGGAGCATAAATAGTCTACTGTTTCTTAGAGAATACGGTGCTATGAGTGCTTACTATGAGTTGTATGCCCACCAAGCCACAGCAATATTTGACGTTCTTCTGTACGACCCCGCGGTGTAGGGGTAGCGTGCCGGCCTCTTACCCGGAGGCCCCGGGTTCGATTCCCGGCCAGGTCAGGGGTTTTACCTGGATCTGAGGACTGGTTCGAGATCCACTCAGCCTACGTGATTACAATTGAGGAGCTATCTGACGGGATAGGATAGGGGCCCCGGTATAGAAATCCGAGAATAACGGCTGAGAGGATACGTTGTGCTGACCCCATGACACCTCTTAATCTGCAGGCTTTGGGGCTGAGCAATGGTCGCTTGGTCGGCCATGGCCCTTCGGGGCGGTTGCGCTGTGAGGTTTGGTTTGGATACTGGAAATGAAGTATTGTAGCCATTTTTCGAATGTATTCATCCATTATTGGATATTTTAACTACCGTACGCGGCTGGGCGGAGCAGTGACAAGGTTCATTACTCACACTCTGCCTCTTGATGACGATCATTGGTGAAATGTACCGACAAAAGGCTCTGACACTGTATACCCGTGTTGTGTGCTCTCCACTTTTTCCGCTGGAGATCACAGTAACTTGTCTCTTAACCCTTCAGCGCAACAATTTTAGCGTTATTTTCTGTACCATA
The DNA here is from genome assembly GCF_040414725.1 of Anabrus simplex. Classification (NCBI taxonomy): domain Eukaryota; kingdom Metazoa; phylum Arthropoda; class Insecta; order Orthoptera; family Tettigoniidae; genus Anabrus; species Anabrus simplex. The sequence goes on from NC_090266.1 coordinate 680,320,954, forward strand.
GAGAACTCACTTTCATCTGTGCATGATGTTCTGATGGGATCTAAGTTGTGTCTTTCGCCTAGCCTTTCCAGAAGATCGAAATCATACACTAGTTCCCTACTGAACCATTTTTTCTGGAGCCAAGGAAGTAACTTTAGGCCGGCTACTTGACAAATTAGGGTGTATTCCCAAGAATTAGTACCATTTTCTGCCTGGCAGACCTGGGTCATGATCGATTTTTTTTTTGCTAGGGGCTTTTCGTCGCACCGGCACAGATAGTTCTTATGGCGACGATGGGATAGGAAAGGCCTAGGAGTTGGAAGGAAGCGGCCGTGGTTAATTAAGGTACATCCCCAGCATTTTCCTGGTGTGAAAATGGGAAACCACGGAAAACCATCTTCAGGGCTGCCGACAGTGGAATTCGAACCCACTATCTCCCGGATGCAGGCTCACAGCCACGCGCCTCTATCCGCACGGCCAACTTGAAATTATGTGACGACTTGTTTCTCTCTGCGAAGTTAACTGAAGGACCGGTAAAATTTAGAAAACTTCACCATTTTATCTTTGTCACATCCTTTAAGCTAAAACAGCCCTTAATTACGCCGGTAGTTAAGTGAGATTTAAGACATATTAATGTTGTTTCAAGTCGGATATAGCAAGATAATTTTCCACTTACTTTCGGACATTTTAACCCTCGGTACGTGATAAGCTGATGAGAAAGTTACACTAAAGCGATGAAAAGCAAACTTTCCTCCGTCAGTTCGTGACAAGTGATACCATAAAATTGACCGCTCATGAAATGGCTTCCGTGGAGTTATAGGCAGCGGGATAAATTACGCGACTTTCCCTACAAAAATGTCCCGTAACCAAGGGCCTTTCAAGACAAAAGAAGGGAAAGAAATCGCTGTAGTCACTTCTAATATCTGAATGGATTGCTGGAAGTTTCAGTCCAAGGTCAGGCGCAATGTTAGGTCTGTTTCTATTTATTCATCAAATACACAAAGGATGTCAACCCACGTTGACACAAATATATTGTTGTAAAGGAGAGAAAAACTGCACTGTTTTCTCGGCTACTGCTGGGTATTCTTGCTGCCTTTGGATCTAGGTCTGACCTCAGCAATGAAAACCGATATACAGTACGAGGAGAAGAGCTCGGAGTAAGGAAGAAGGGCAGAGAAAAAATATTTATCACTACATGTGGTTCAATGATGGATATTACTAAATCAGGAAATATTCGGCTCCCATTATTTCCTTACAGCTTATTTTTACATATATATTATCTTTAACATTTTCAGCACAAGTTAGTTGCAGATTCGGTGCACATTTTTTGCATGAATTTTCTAGCGTACCACCTATCAATCTTTCACGTACCACAGATTGCAAATCCCTGCTCTGACTGTTTATCAGAGTATTGCACCGATTGTCTCAATCACTAGTCTTTGCATAAATCTCCTGAGACAAATTAATCCTTAAGTGCGCAATTTATTATTTCTTTCAAATGTGTTCATCCCAAAGGTAATACATAATAATAAGAAAAATACTTTTAAAAGTACTTGTCAATTTAAAGTCAAAACATGAGTTTTGAATATTTTACATAGACCTAAATACAAAACTGAGCAATTAGCTACATAGATTACTACCATATTTCAGTCTTAGGGGATATCCACACTCATGAATGCTTTGGAATTCCTACTCGTTGGCTGAATGGTCACCGTACTGGCCTTCGGTTCAGAGGGTTTCGGGTTCGATTCCCGGCTGGGTCGGGGATTTTAACCTTCATTGGTTAATTCCATTGGCCCGGAGGCTGGGTGTTTGTGCGGTCCCCAACATCCCTGCAACTCACACACCACACATAACACTATCCTCCACCACAATAACACGCAATTACCTACACGTGGCAGATGCTGCCCACCCTCATCGTAGGTTCTGCCTTACAAGGGCTGCACTCGGCTAGAAATAGCCACTTGAAATCAAAAATATTCAGACAGGTGTTCACGTTACGTTTCTCGCATGTGATGAATGTGTACTCCTTACATTAGGACAACTTGCATGTTGTGCGTTTGTCATCCCACAGTGTCCAATGGTCACTAGAATCATTCCTCACATCAGTTGGCGGGGCTGATGATCATCCAAAATTTGTTCTCCTCTTTTCAATAACGTCCGAATTCGGTCGCCCTCGCTTCGAAATCCGCTTTCCAGGCTGACACAGGGATTGTGCGAGAACAATGCGAATTTTATTTTCGGTTGAAGGTCTTACTTTTTTTAGAATTTGCTTTGCGTCGCACCGACACACACATAGGTCTTATGGCGACGATGAGATAGGAAAAGGCTACGAGCTGGAAGGAGGTGGCCATGGCCTTAATTAAGGTACACGAAAAACCATCTTTAGGGCTGTTGACAGTGGAATTCAAACCCACTCTTTCCCTAATGCAGGTTGACAGCTACGTACTGCACCTGTTGATTTCTGCAACCTTTCCCGATGCCTCTGTCTTATGTTGTTGCGCCACGTTGGGCGACCAAATTTAATGCACCTATTAATATATTAATGTTCCCGCGGTGACTCCCGCTATTGCGCCGCGTTGGAGCATTAACTGAATATACACATGTGTAAATATTGCTCCGGCCAAATAATTTTAAGCATCGGGTCGTAAATCATACCTAGACTCTGAACTGAAATATAATTTATGAACATGAGCTCCAACAACACGGTGCATAATCGCTTCTCAGGGTAAAATTCGCTTCCTTATGTTCCCATATGCTTTAAATAAATCGTGGATTCCGTTGAAGAGTATCGGTCCGTTGAAATAGTCATTCCGAATCCATACGTGAAGGAAATTATCTAATCATCACCTAGTATCTAGCATAAATTAATTTAATAGATCCGTATATTATCATATTACTATATATTACAAGTTACTTAAGGAATAGAAACGCGAAATCAAAATTATATCTAGTTTATTAGCATGCTAATGTATAATAAAATTGAATAATATGCATCCATCGGCAATAAAGAAAGGAACAATCGTGTGAAATTACAAATATCATCCTCAAATGCTTGAGTTCCGAGATAAACATATTTGAAAAATCTTTAAGTTATCATCATATTTGCTTACATTTTTCGTTAAGTTTCAAAAATATACCATATCTTCCATGTTTAAATTGATACAAGGGGAAAAATAGGGACCATAACTTTATTAATTCAAGGAGGAGTGGAATATCTTCCTTTTAATATTGTTTGGGATTTTCTTTGGGGCATCATTTATGTTTCATCTTTCTTTTCGGACTGTTTGACCAAATTTACTTGGATTCATGTTTGGACTCTTGTTTGGATTTTTGTTTGTGACTCTCCACGTTACGAGATAAGCATTACCATATTTAAATTTGGGTTCAAAACACCCATAAAGTTATTAATATTCCTATCATAACCCAAAATGAATAAATTAAAACAGTACATCACCATATGTACAAAATAAATCAAATAATCTTACTACCGAGTGCCATAACTATGATAGTACGTCGGTCTATCCTGCGAAAATCGTGCCATGCATTCTTAATCATGTGCCAATATATTTACATATTCTCAAATATCTCTTCACTATGCCAATATTAAGTCAAAGTAAACCGTACTTCATATTAGCGTTAATGCGCTGACCTTCCAATATGAAAATGTGCGAGACTCCATTCTATTCCTGAATATATATATTACGTAATGTATAACAAACACGTAACTTATCAATATCTTCCGCTGAAAGTTACTACGAGACACATTCTGCTTAACTCGAGACATACATTCAACTTAACATGGCCTAAATCCTTCACTTGCAGTGCTAATCCAAATATAAATGTAATACGTAACACAGGAATTCGCAATTCAACCATCTATCCCATTCTTAAGCAACGAACAGAAACATATCTCCTCACTCAAATTACAACTTGCCACAATAACATTCCTTTTCCTTCATATAAATATATACCTCCATATTTAAAAAATATCTTCATTCAATTCCACTTAAATAACCTCTGTGTTACGGTAGCATTACTTAATAACCTGATTATTCTCCCATACACTGCAACTTCGTAATATTTCAGACATTTCCTTACAATACAATTATCGTACTGGCTATGATTGCTACACATATTGACCTGAAGTTTTAGGTTACGTCTCGTATCTTGTCTGCTTTTTCTACAATCTCTACTGGTTAAACATTTCACGGTCTACACGTATTGATTGGCACTAAACATGCACAAATACTCAATCAGATCTAGTTTCCATTAACCTTAAAATTATCACATTAGCACCACGGTTATATAGCATAAACTGGCACATTTCATCGGCTAATAATTAGCATTTATATTCATATATCCTTTCATTGGCACTACAGCTCTTACTTCTAGCACTCCTGTACATATATAAATATTTTTCATCAATTGATTTCAAATTTATTACGATGCAATTCATAATACTTATCTCGTAACGGGATTTTGCTGCTGGATCTCTCCTGGACTACGGCATCTTGGAGTAGGCAGCCCCTGCGATCCAAAGTTTACGTCATCTGCGGCTCCGGCTCGGGATCTTGGCTTGAGCTATTAAGTCTTGAGCGACCATTTCCATCTGTTTAAGCTGAGTCCATCTTGTCACCAGTTCTCATGCAATCATAAAAGAACAAATATATAGTAGAACTCATAGTGTACTGGTGAATAGTAGGCTACTCAATGCGTAATATTTGTTTTCAGAAACTCGTATTGCTCGAGAATATTCTTTTCTTTTAAATTTAGAGATTTCTCTAAATCGGCCTACTTCTTGCTATTTCTTTCGCTTAAACAGATATTGTCTCCCTCCTGGAAACAATAAATTATGCCTTCCTTAGCAAGGATTTGCCGTTATAATACTACTTTCGGCAATGTATAACTTGGCTGAAGTTTCCTTTCGTTTCTGAGTTTAGGTGTTACAATAACGAATATTTCCTTCAAATCTACGCCTTTTCTGCCGATATTTTTGTAGCTGTAATCTTCACTGCTGTTTATCTATTAATACTTTAGTAATTAACGATGCGTTGATCCTTTTATATCCTTCCATATGTCGTGCTGCTTCTCTTCAATTCGTAACTCTCTCCTCTCAAGGTAGTCAAGAATCGGTTTCTTTCAAAAAATTTTAGCCCATCATTATTTAATTCTTGAGATTCTTTTTCCTTGCGGCCGGCCGATATCGATTGACTAGATCTCTACTCTGTGTACTTGCACCTGAAGCTATTGTGCGCCATATTTGTCCACTGTTTCCATGACATTTACGGCCGCTAATGTAACGTAATGGTACAGTACTTAGATTGATTTACCTTTCTATACAAAATCCAAATTTCATGACTGTCATATTAACTACATGGGCCAACTGTTAAAGAGAATACATAGTAGGTATAGTAGCAGGTAAATACTCCTTTGTACATACGCAATGCAGCGCACTTAACGGTTAAAGGTCAACTTAAAGGCTATTTGGAATATATTGAGCAAACTGATCTGGACACAATCGTGTTTAAAATAGCGAGGTTTATTACAAAGCCATAAATTTCAGTGTTGCCAAGTTAGACTTATTGTTATAACTTGGGCCTTTCAGTCGGACAACTTGCGATTAATTTCCAAATTCATTCTGGCCAACAAAGGAAACAACGCTCTTTAAATATAAATGAATGTTGTTTAAGTGTAATGTCAACTTCTGGTTGAAACTAAAGTATATCTCCATCTACTTTACTGTACGGGAGTGAAAGTCGGGTTGTTCCAGGATATCTTATTCATGAATTGGAAGTAACGGACTTGAAAGTAGCGAAAATGGTTACTGGTACAAACAGGTGGGAACAAGGCCGGGATGATATCCGGAACGAAGAGAGAAAGGCTAAGTTAGGGATAAACTCGATGTATGAAGGTGTATGTATAAACCAGCTTCGGTGGTGAGGCAATGTGAGGCGAATGGAGGAGGATAGCATACAAGGGAGAATACTGGATTCAGCCATAGAGTATAATATAAGTAAAGGGCGACCAAGGCGACGATTTTTGTACTCATAATGGGAGGCTACAGCTATGAGGTCATCGATTTCGTTCATACTTTGGGATGTTTTGCTGATAAGAGGTGTGGAACTAAACAAGGCCACAGAGCTAGCCGGAAGTAGACGATTTAGGAGGTGCTTAGTTGATTCACAGAGGCTTGCAGACTGACCGCTGAAAGGCCTAACAGTCTATAATGAAGATACATGTTTACAGAAGTGACATGAACAGAAAACATGAAATATGTAATAAACGACACTAAAATGACAAATTCCTATAAGAAAAAGATATACACCCTCTTCAGACCTAAGACCAGCCAAAATTAAACAAAAAGGTATTATCTAAATGGTTTAAATAACTCATATTTATCATTAGAGTAATAATTATACCATATTAACAGTTATTACGGATGGTACAAATATGAATAATCTAATATCTGCAAGTACTTAGGCCTACACTATTTTGGGATATGTTATTAAAGACACCATGAAATGACAGCAGCCATCAAATGTGCAGGTGTGAGAAAAATAGTCAAAGGCCACCCACACTCAGAACAAAGAAGGCATTAAGCAGTTAACTCACAGCCTGTCCACTATTTTGATCGTTTTGAACGTTCCCTCCAATATGGCCCTGTTCTCTTGTGAATTTGATGAACTCAGGAGTTTTAATAATAATAATAATAATAATAATAATAATAATAATAATAATAATAATAATAATAATAATAATAATAATTAATGCAGCCAATGGCCATATTATAATACAGTTATAGCCATAGTGGTCAATGTATAGTTCTATAGTTTATATAGCACTTAATTATTACAGAATTTTGTCAGCGAGATTTGTCTGTTTTTGCATTTTATCACATGGTATCTATCACATGGATGGAACTCAGGAGTTTTCAGGTTGAGTAAAATACTGCATTACAGACTCTTGGTAGCTGTTCAAACAATGGATGTCGTTAATTTTGTATTTTATTTTTATCTAATGCCGCGCAAGACTGGTGCAAGTTATCTTGGTGCCCAGGCGAAGGTTTCAGTGGCTCCCCCTCCCTCCCCAACCCCTGGAAATTGCAGAAAGCACTCATACAAAAAGTTTAGATTAATATTGTATTGTATACGTATAAAACAAACAAAATTGCACGTTTTATATATTTGTTATAGTAAGTAACATACATGTATTTATAAGGAACGGAAAAGTTTTTATGAACATTATACATATATAATTGTTGATGAACATTGGTAAATATAATGAATGTACAGGGAACTTGTCTAGAACAAAATCGTCCTCGTTTTCAGTTTGGAGAACGTAGGAACAAGTTCATTGAGCGAAAAAACACTCGACCTGGACTAACAAACGCGCTGTCCAGATCGTATCATACGCTTTTCCATAATATATATTAAATTAAATTCTGGTTTATATTTACAAATGCATTAAGATATAGCAAACAGTTCACAACTGTCATTAGTTTTGTAAATTTATATCGTTAACATAATTCATTTAAGCAGTGACGATTAACACAAAAAGAACTAAAAATAGAAAATAGTTTGCCGCAGTGACGCCCCTAGATTCTGCCGCCTTGGGTGATCGATCACCTAGTTTATCTACATGGGTGCGCCGGCTCTGACTAATGCGTGATTTTTGCTTTGTTTAAATTAATCACATGCTCAAGATTAACTTATTAAGTTATCACTTGTTTACTAAATGGAAGTTCCAAATTGTTCTAGAGTATTAAACCTTTGGGCTCGTAAACTTGTGATTAGAAGAATTCCGGGTGGAAAGGAAAACAAGTAACGTTTGAGCGTATATTTTGGTCAATCCTGAGGATGTACGAGAAGCAAGCGCGGCAACATTACATGTGTTCGTCTTGCAGGAGGTGTGGCTTGTGACAATAGGCACTCAGAGGTCACTCCCAACTCGATTTTCTCGGACGGAGCTCGATAGCTGCAGTCGCTTAAGTGCGGCCAGTATCCAGTATTCGGGAGATAGTAGGTTCGAATCCCTCTGTCGGCAGCCCTGAAAATGGTTTTCCGTGGTTTCCCCATTTTCACACCAGGCAAATGCTGGGGCTGTACCTTAATTAAGGCCACGACCACTTCCTTCCCATTCCTAGCCCTTTCCTGTCCCATCGTCCCTATCTGTGTCGGTGCGACGTAAAACAACTAACAAAAAAAATTTCTCGGGAAGTGATTAAGATGTTTCTATTGTTAAACATTTTGGCTATACTGGTTTCTCCTAAACAAGGAAAGCAAGTAATTAACGGTAATTTAATTGTGGAGAAATGTGCACGATGTAATCCCACCCCGATACGTATGGTATTTAAGTGTTTGATCAGCGCTGACAATAACTACATAGGAACAGTTTTTCAAACGCCATTCTGTCTCTCATGATAATAATTATTTAATGCCAGGTTATTTTTACTTTGGTTGTTGAGGATAATACATATGGCCCTGAGGTTCACTCAGCCTACACCAAAAATGAGTACCAGGTTGATTCCTGGGGGCAAAGGCGGCCGGGCGTAGAGCTAACCACTCTACCCCATCACGTGCCGCGGTTAACAATGGTGGAAGCCTTTACCTCCCACTCCTCCAAGGGCCTTCATGGCCTGTATGGGGGTATCTTTGTCTTTGTAATAATAATAATAATAATCATTATAATACAACCTATGGAAAATAAACTCAGCAGTTACTTAAGAGGTCCACCTCTGTGGTGTAGTGGTTAGCGTGATTAGCTGCCACCCCCGGAGGTCCGGGTTCGATTCCCGGCTCTGCCACGAAACTTGAAAAGTGGTACGAGGAATGGAACGGGGTCCACTCAGCCTCGGGAGGTCAACTGAGTAGAGGTGGGTTCGATTCCCACCTCAGCCATCCTGGAAGTGGTTTACCGTGGTTTCCCACTTCTCCAGGCAAATGCCGGAATGGTACCTAACGTAAGGCCACGGCCGTTTCCTTCCCTCTTCCTTGCCTGTCCTATGCAATCTTCTGATCCCTCCACAAGCCCCCTGTTCAGCATAGCAGGTGAGGCAGCCTGGGCGAGGTACTGGTCATTCTCCCCAGTTGTATCCCCCGACCCAAGGTCTGAAGCTCCAGGACACTGCCCTTGAGGCGATAGAGCTGAGTCCGAGGGAAAAACCGACCCTGGAGGGTAAACAGATTAAGAAGAAGAATAATTACTTAAGAGTCAACGGCTTTATAAAGGTGGAAAAAATGGTCATAATAAGAAGGAATATTTATATGCCACATGGCAGTTCGTAAACAGAAAACACTGACCTACATATCACGTTTTTCCCCTGTGAATAACTTCAGGACCTGTAATGTATTTTCGGTAATATAGAATAGCACCTCGACCCATTCGAATACTCAGTCTCGCATGAATACGGATATATCATGTAATTCAGTGTTTCCAAACTGCTAAAACAATGGAGTTGCATACAGACGTTATGATGCTTCAGTAGTCGGGGACTGTTATAAGTTTTCATTGTTGTTTCCCTACCGTCTTACTCTCCGACTCGTTGGTCTTCGTTTCAGAGGGTTCCGGGTTCTGTTCCCGGCCGAGTCCGGAATTTTAACCTCAATTCAACATTAGAAATCATCCTAGGTAGGGCCCTCATCTTCACAGACATGCAGGTCGCCTAATAGGCCGTCTACTAGAAAAAGACCTGCAGCAGGCCTCTCCGGAGGCCATACGCCATTAATTAACCGTCTTACTAGAAGACAGGGTTTGGTTTAAATAAGATACCAGGAAGAGGGCACGGAGGGCCTTAAACCTACAACTCTCAGAAAATCGGGGCAACCTAAGTTTTAAGAGCTAGAAGCCAGAAATGAAAACCCTTTCCTATTAACAAAGTAGTGAAGAACCATTCAGTTTCCGTTTTCCTCTTATTAGTTTCCACCAATTGTTTGAATGGGCAAAAATTATTATTTTTGTGGAAATTATTGCATTGTTTAAGATTATACTCTTTTTCTTTTTTTAAATGCTATTTGTTTGGGGCGTCGACCTAGAAAGCCCTTTTGCCCCTACTTGCACCATGTGTTAGGAACCTGCGTGTATTTGGAAATTATGAGGATAGGATAGGATAGGATAGGATAGGATAGGATAGGATAGGATAGGATAGGATAGGATAGGATAGGATAGGATAGGATAGTAAGCCAAAAGGTATGGTCCAGTAATTTACTTTTGTTTGTTAATTAGTTTGTTAAAGTTGGTGGAGAACGTGTTTCTTGTTACGTTATTGTGTGTGTGTCTCTCTTTCTCTCTCTCTCTCGATGAAAAATCACTTCGAGTAATTGCTGTGACGTTTCTCGCTCCGCCCAGTGTAGACCCTGCTGCACGTAGCGCACTCAACGACAGTCTTGTCTCATATTGCAGCACGAAATGTCTCGACCACATGCTATTTACTTTTACGCTTAACCTGCATATGTTAGGCTCCTATAAGTAAAGAGAGGACTATCATAGCTTAAAAAATACACATGCAACATGCACTATCGAATGTCCAAATCATGCACAAGGAAACGAAAAATCACAGCTATTATACACAATCAAAACTACCGTACTTCATTAAAATTACTGCATTTGCTGTTGGTGCAATGAACAACTAATAGCGTTTTCAGTCAATTTCATACGTTTGTCGAAATATTGTCTTTGTAGCTGGAAAACGGTTTTACCATGTCAGATGAACTGTTAGGCACAAACTTAAACGACAAATTTTCGCCACTGAAAATGTTCTTTAGTGAACATATGAATTTGAACTTTGAATGGATTACTTTCTGTAGCTTGTTCTTCGACACTCTGCCCACACTCCCATGGACAGATTTCAGGGACATATGAAAGTTCTCCAAAACTGCCAGTGAATCAACAAGTGGCAGATCCGTTATGGATGTCGGCAATTTTCCGAAGTTCGTTTTGATGTAAATCGTATCTTACTGCATCTTTAATACTGACTGTATCATCGGCAGGAGAATTGCCAATATATTTTTTTGCAGTTTGCTTTACGTCGCACCGACACAGATAGGTGTTATGGCGACGATGGGACAGGAAAAGCCTAGGAATAGGAAGGAGCCGTGGCCTTAATTAAGGTACAGCCCCGGCATTCGCCTGGTGCGAAAATGGGAAGCCACGGAAAACCATCTTCAGGGCTGCCGACAGTGGGATTCGAACCTACTATCTCCCGGATGCGAGATTACAGCTGCGCACCCCTAACCGCACGGCCAACTCGCCCGGTACCAATAAATTGAAATTAACAAATGCATCGATAAAAACGGAATCATATTTACCTTACTATAATGCAGTAAAAGAGAAATTTGGTTCCATACAGATTTCACAGCATCAACATTCTCTTCTTCTTCTTCTTCTTCTTCTTCTTCTTCTTCTTCTTCTTCTTCTTCTTCTTCCTCTTCTTCTTCTTCTTCTTCTTCTTCTTCTTCTTCTTCTTCTTAATCTGGTTATCCTCCAGGCTCGGCTTTTCCCTCGGACTCGGCGAGGGATCCCACCTCTACCGCCTCAAGAGCTTCAGACTCTGGGTCGGGGGATACAACTGGGGAGGATGACCAGTACCTCGCCCAGGTGGCCTCATCTGCTACGCTGAACAGGGGCCTTGCGGGGTGATGGGAAGATTGGAAGGGATCAAGAAGGACAAGCCCACGTACACGGCATTCGTAGATCTAGAAAAGGCATTCGATAATGTTGATTGGACGAAGGTATTTAAGATTCTGAAGGTGATTGGGATCAAATACCGAGAACGAAGAATTATCTACAATCTGCATAAAAATCAGTCTGCAGTGCTAAGAATCGAGGGCTTTGAAAAAGAAGCAGCAATCCAGAAAGGAGTGAGGCAAGGCTGCAGTTTGTCCCCCCTCCTTTTCAGTGTTTACATAGAACAGGCATTAAAGGAAGTCAAAGAGGAATTTGGAATAGGAATCACAATCCAAGGAGAGGAAATCAAACCCTTGAGATTTGCCGATGATATTGTTATTTTATCTGAGACTGCAGAAGATCTCGAGAAGCTGCTGAATGGCATGGACAAAGTCTTGGGTAAGGAGTACAAGATGAAAATAATTAAGTCCAAAACAAAAGTGATGGAGTGCAGTCGAACGAAGGAAGGTGATGCAGGAAATATTAGATTAGGAAATGAAGTATTAAAGGAAGTAGATGAATATTGTTACTTTGGTAGTAAAATAACTAACGATGGCAGAAGTAAGGTGGACATAAAATGCAGGCTAGCACAAGCAAGGAAGAGCTTTCTTAAGAAAAGAAATTTGCTCACTTCAAACATTGATATAGGAATTAGAAAGATGTTTTTGAAGACTTTCGTGTGGAGCATGGCATTGCATGGAAGTGAAACATGGACGATAACTAGCTTAGAAAGAAAGAGAATAGAAGCTTTTGAAATGTGGTGTTACAGAAGAATGCTGAAGGTGAGAGGGATAGATCGAATTGGTGAAAGGAGATCGATTTGGCTAAATTTGACGAGAAGAAGAGGTAGAATGATAGGACACATCTTAAGAAACCCAGGACTTGTTCAGTTGGTTCTTGAAGGAAGTATAGGTGGTAAGAACGGTAGGGGTAGACCAAGGTATGAATGTAACAAGCAGATTAGAGCAGATGTTGGATGCAATAGTTAGGGGCCTACGTAGAAATGAAAAGGTTAGCACAGGATAGGGTGGCATAGAGGGCTGCATCAAACCAGTCTACGGACTGATGACTCAAACAACAACAACACCGACAAGGAAGAGGGAAGGAAGCGGCCGTAGCCTTGAATTAGGTGCCATCGCGGAATTTGCCTGGAGGATAGTGGGAAACCACGGAAAACCACTTCCAGGATGGCAGAGGCGGGAATCGAACCACCTCTACTCACTTGACCTCCCGAGGCTGAGTGGACTCCGTTCCAGATCTCGTACCACTTTTCAAATTTCGTGGCAGAGCCGGGAATCGAACCCGGACCTCCGGGGGTGACAGCTAATCACTCTAACCACTACACCACAGAGGCGGACATCAACATTCTCACAGAAGGAAATTTCTGCGTTCAGCCATGTACACAAACTGGTAAAGACAGGCTATGGTGGCAAAGGCAAACCTGGCAGACGTTCTTTATACGCAGCAACACGAACAGGATGTTTAAGATATAGAGTTAATAAAACAATTACGGGTAAGTAATTAATGATTTTAATACCGTATTTGTATTCATGTTACCAAGGAATTCGGTAACACTTTCAAGCACAATGAAAGCTACTATACCGCTTTACACGACAGTTTAATCTTGATGTAAAAATAGGCCTTGCCTATGCATGTGGACATGGATTGGAGGAGCAACCGTCGCACTCACTCGACTGTATGTGAGCTCGAAGAAAAGTATTACGTCGCGTTAATTTTATTTTATTTTAGTTTATTACATTTAGAGAGTTTGGAAGAGTACGTAATCAAATTAAAATATGGTTGACATATATACCGGTATATATGTTTCTTTTATAAAATAGTGATTAAATAACGAGAAATGAAGGCACAAGGCGTGGTGTAATACAGGAAGTCTTCTCGTAGTGGGGGAAAGTCCCAAGTTGTTCAGTGTGGAGATAAGGTGTTGCATTTTGCAACAGCAGCAGTCAGTGCCAGTATTCGTAGTGAGAGAAATGGAACAAGAGGTAGGATCATCGCGTGTAGTGAAGCACAAAAGAGGAAAACCGTTCAGAAGTGACCATAGGCAGTGCATTGTGAATGTGTTCAATAAACTAAGTGAACAGAATCCAGGTTTAGTCGTTTATTCAGAAGTTCAGATCTTCGCACTGTTGTCGTATGTGGTGCGCAGCCCTGTATGTCCGAACACGAGATGTTGACGAGGTGGAGGTCGGTACTACCCGCTCAGCGAATCACAACTCCTTCTTTGGCGGAGGCGTGTACATACCATGTTTACATAAGGATTAAACTCTCGTGAAAAGACATATATATATCTTCTTTGTGGAGGATATCAAACTGCTCACATTGTAGTACTGTCTGCAACACTGTGCAATACATCGTGCTAGAAATGAAATTGAATGGAGTAGCGTATGGATTTTAGTACCGGGAGTGTCCGAAGACAAGTTCGGATCTCCAAATGCAGGTCTTTTGATTTCACGCCCGTAGGGGACCTGCGCGTCGTGATGAGGATGAAAATGATGATGAAGACGTTACATACAACCAATTATGGTTATAATTCCCGACCCTGCCGGGAATCGAACCCGGGACCCCTGTGACCAAAGGCCAGCACGCTAACCATTTAGCCATGGATCGTGCTAGACATGTAACGTGTTTTAATTTGGAGTAGAATATCTTTTTTTTTTTTTGCTAGGGGCTTTACGTCGCACCGACACAGATAGGTCTTATGGCGACGATGGGATGGGAAAGGCCTGGGAGTTGGAAGGAAGCGGCCGTGGCCTTAATTAAGGTACAGCCTCAGCATTTGCCTGGTGTGAAAATGGGAAACCACGGAAAACCATCTTCAGGGCTGCCGATAGTGGGATTCGAACCTACTATCTCCCGGATGCAAGCTCACAGCCGCGCGCCTCTGCGCGCACGGCCAACTCGCCCGGTAGAATATCTTAACTGCTTCGCTAGTTTTCACCATATTTGGAACAACATAACTCAGAAGCTGGATTACTCTATCCATATTTTAATTTGGCCACAGGATACCTGAAATTTAAACAGAGTTAAAAAGTCAGGACATTTTAAAATGAAAAGGAAGTTCTCATTTCGTTTTTAAAAAATGTCACTTATGCAATCCATAAACAAAGAAGTTCAAAATCGTCGAATTATATTCATATTCCAAACTTTACTGTACACAACATGGGGGCTTTCATGTTCATCCACACTTAACTTGGCAACAGTCAGATTTGTGAAAAATCGAGCCGGAGAATCAATCGTTGCATCGACAGACGTCCATATACTTGAGTCCCCGAAATCCTCGCGAATTTCATCCATGACCTGATAAGCAGAGTTTTTAATGTTCAGCATTTTTCAATTTTTCAGGAAAATAATTTTCATCATCATCATCTGTTTACCCCCCAGGTTCGGTTTTTCCCTCGGACTTAGCGAGAGATCCCACCTCTACCGCCTCAAGGGCAGTGTCCTGGAGCTTCAGACTCTTGGTCGGGGGATACAACTGGGGAGTATGACCACTACCTCGCCCAGGCGGCCTCACCTGCTATGCTGAACAGGGGCCTTGTGGAGGGATGGGAAGATTGGAAGGGATAGGCAAGGAAGAGGGAAGAAAGCGGCCGTGGCCTTAAGTTAGGTACCATCCCGGCATTCGCCTGGAGGAGAAGTGGGAAACCACGGAAAACCACTTCCAGGATGGCTGAGGTGGGAATCGAACCCACCTCTACTCAGTTGACCTCCCGAGGCTGAGTGGACCCCGTTCCAGCCCTCGTACCACTTTTCAAATTTCGTGGCAGAGCCGGGAATCGAACCCGGGCCTCCGGGGGTGGCAGCTAATCACGCTAACGTGATCAGCTGCCACTCCCGGCCGCTTCCTTCCCTCTTCCTTGTCTATCCCTTCCAATCTTCCCATCCCCCTACAAGGCCCCTGTTCACCATAGCAGGTGAGGCCGCCTGGGTGAGCTGTTGGTCATACTCCCCAGTTGTATCCCCCGACCAGGAGTCTGAAGCTCCAGGACACTGCCCTTGAGGCGGTAGAGGTGGGATCCCTCGCTGAGTCCGAGGGAAAAGCCTAACCTGGAGGGTAAACAAATGATGATGATGATGATGATGAAATTACAAAGAATGTTTTCCGCTAGGCCACTAGGGAGATTACATAGTGATGCAAGAGGGGGCTGGCATTGCGCTACTGACTCGTTCTCCTGATTGGTTGTACTCGCGGGATGCGGGGCCGGATCGATATCCGAGTAGTGACGTCAATGATTCCCAGGCGGAGCCGACCCATCTCGCTCCTCTGCAAGGTCTTACACAAAATGGCGGACACCGTGACAAAATATTACTGCCTCCAGACGGCATCATCAGTCTGAAGAAAAGAAAAGATTGATCATGAAGGAAGTCGTGATGTGTGACGGAATACGGTGACTGGCTGAACTTTTTAGTAAAGTATACACTTAAATTAAATCATACTACATTGCAGCACATGTTCTATTCACATGAAATAAACTTAAGACGTGCATTACGCATGGATTTGCCTAAAAATGGCCATAACAGGCAACCGCCCATTATTGCATTGAGAAACTATGTTCAGAACCAGAAAGTCTTAAAATACCTGCTGTGCTGAACTGTGAGTCAAACTTGTACATAGAGCACTTGCCTAACATCTTGTCTTTAGTTAGTGTTACTAAGCATTAATAATTGTTCTAGGGTCATTTTACGGAGAAAATGTGATTCGTTGTGTTTCTGACCTTGAGCTATACTGTATATTGAATTCATTGTGAACAGAAAACAATGTTATAAAATCGAAAATAATCAGTCCTATTGCTGGAAACAGATATGATGTGATGCAACTTTGTTGTATTTAAAAATGATATTTCTTGTTTTGATACTGCTAACGTAAAGATAGTTTTATTAAATGAACCTTCGCGATCGCCTGAATTACAGCAAACCCAGTTTTTTACTATTTCATTTATGCAAACTTTAAGTAAAATACAGCAATTAAAATACATTCTAGCTTTAGATTGATTTATTTTTTAGTTGCCCGTGGAGAAAACTTGATGGTGTCCGAAATAGTCACATAAAGAATATGCATAGGTTGCATTGGCATTTACTGTAAAACTAGTATTTGATTCTCTCTCTCCTGAAAACTTAAAAAATGGCGGATAACACACTTATAATTCTCAACCCCTCGATTATTTATTTTTCTTTCTTCAGTTTATCCCGGTTATTTCTGAGGTCACTGGAGCCAACCAGGCTCATTTTAGTTTTGGCCGGGGTTTAAGGCTGGATGCCATTCCTGACACTGCGTGATTCTTGAGATGAAAGTCTCTATCTAGGATAATCCGGGATTCGAATCTCAGCCTTCTATGTGCGAAGTTAGCAGCCAAGCCACTGAGCTAATTACGCCCCCACCCTCAGTTACTTACAGTATATAATGTCTACTCCCGGTCTAGAAAACCAGGTAAAACGGTCGGGAGGATTAGTCGCACTGACCATGCGTTACCTCATAATCTGCAGAACTTAGGTTTGAGCAGCAGTCGCTTGGTAGGCCAAGGCCCGTCAGGGCTGTAGTGCCATGTGAAAGAAATAACGCCTATTATTATTAATATTATTATTATTATATTTACCACAAATCATACAATTTTATGGATGGTCTAGTGAAAAAGGGCAAGCCCCATGTACATTAGCTGCTTCGCTGACCCAGAGTACATATTTTTGCAAGTTACTTTACGTC
Organism: Anabrus simplex; assembly: GCF_040414725.1. NCBI lineage: Eukaryota > Metazoa > Arthropoda > Insecta > Orthoptera > Tettigoniidae > Anabrus > Anabrus simplex. Next base: position 680,338,319 of record NC_090266.1, read on the forward strand.
GCACCAACACAGATAGGTCTTATGGCGACGGTGGGACAGGAAAGGGCTTGGGGTGGGAAGGAAGTGGCCATAGCCTTCATTAAGATACAGCCCCAGCATTTGCCTGGTGTGAAAATGGGAAACCACGGAAAACCATCTTCAGGACTGCCGACAGTGGGGTTCGAACCCACTATCTCCCAAATACTGGATACCGGCCGTACTTAAGCGACTGCAGCTATCGAGCTCGGTGACCCCAGACTACTACTACTACTACTACTACTACTACTACTACTACTACTACTCTTATTACGAAATGTTTTCACTCCGTACCTTGAAGAGGTACGACAGGCCTCTAAGAAGGTGACCGCCTTCTCTCAGGATCCCGGCATTCTCTTTAGCGCAGGAGAATGCAAAACCTGTGCCTGTATGGCTTGACCGAAAGTTTCAAGCGGAGTTCCGTTGCCAAATTTAGCTTATTTCGTGCAAGCTGGGACGGTAATGTATTTTGAAGGTAAGTATATTCACTTTGATTTTTTCATGTTTCTTCATCAAATTTCCCTCTGAAAGATGCTCGCTTCCCTCCTAAAAATGTCACACTTACCCCTAGGGGTACGCGTACGACATATTGAGGAAAACTTGTGTAAAGTACATTTAAACTGTAATCGGCGCCTTTAGTTATTTGTCTAAGAATCATCATCCGCCACTGCACTCATTGTCCGTTTGAATCTCCATCTACCAATTCGTTCCGAGCTACGTTGTGTTTGCTGGCTTTGCGGGTTACTTATCAAGTGGTTCGGAATTTGTCCATACATACCTTACAGGATTCAGTCACGAATTTCACTAGCTGAGAGCTTCAAATTATGTTTAAAATATGGTTAAAGTGCGCTTCAAAATATAGTAGGCCTGCCAGATTTTAATGAGTTAAGTACCAATCTGCCATTTGCTCAAACTTCAGTAGAAAAACATCTCGAAAGTGGGATTTTATCCAACTTCTCTTCTCGGTTGTAAGTTATTTCCGAAGCTGTTCCACGTTCTCGAACCAGTCTGAAATAACGATAGAGCCGAATGAAATAGATGGGAAGCTGCAACACTAAGCTCTGGGTCACGATAGAAGTATTCTGTAGATGTCACGGACGTGTGTACCATTATCAGCTAATCCTCACCAGTGTGTATAGTTTTCGATAATATTGTAGTGGCAACACTGTAGACAGAGGCAGGTTGGATGCGGAACAATTAATCGCCTCTCGTTGGTGGTATGCAAATACCAAGTTCTACCTGTAGCGTAGGCCCATTCGCCGTGCACGCTGTCCTTGAGAACAACATTTTGGTATTTTAAAGACGGTGTTTTAACAGCTTAAGGAAAATATTTGAAGTTTTTTAAAGAATGCTGTACACATGTAGGCCTAATAAAGAAATATTTGTACAGTATACACGGGCTGAACGGCATAACATTCTGTAATGAAGTACGTGTAATCTGAGCCACAGGGACGTGATATCTTATTTCAAAAATACCACATCATTTGTATATATGTATGTATGTAGTGTATGTATACTTTTCTAGTAGTTTGCTATTTGTTTTACGTCGCACCGACACAGATAGGTCTTATGGCGATGATGGGACAGGAAAGGCCTAGGAATGGGAAGGAAGTGGCCGTGGCCTTAATAAAGGTGCAGCCCCAGCATTTGCCTGGTGTGAAAGTAGGAAGTCACGGAAAACATCTTCAGGGCTGCCAACAGTGAGGTTCGAACCCACTATCTACCGGATGCGAGCAAACAGCTGCGCGACCCTAACAGCACGGCCAACTCGTCCGGTTTCTAGTAGTTTAACGTCGCACTAACTCAGATAGGTTTACACGGCTAAGGAATAGGAAAGGATTAGAAATGAAACGGCCGTGGCTTTAATTGTGGTACATCGCCAGCATTTGCCTAGTGTGAAAATGACTGGGCGAGTTGGCCGTGCGGTTAGGAGCGCGCGGCTGTAAGCTTGCATCCGGGAGATAGTGGGTTCGAATCCCATTGTCGGCAGCCCTGAAGATGGTTTTCCGTGGTTTCCTATTTTCACACCAGGCAAATTATGGGGCTCTACCTTATTTAAAGCCACGGCCGCTTCCTTCCAACTCCTAAGGCTTTCCTGTCCCATCGTCGCCATAAGACCTATCTGTGTCAGTGCGACGTAAAGCTACTAGCAAAAAAAAGGTGTGAAAATGGGAAATCACGGAAAACCATATTCAAAGCTGTCGTTAGTGGGGTTCGAACCCACCATCTCCCGCTGTATATATGTAGTGTATGTACAATATGTATATATGTAGGGGTCTAGTAAGATGCAACATACCTATTCGTTCTGTAGTGTTAATTGCACTATTATCTGTAAACGGTCAGATACCATTTCCACAAAACTAGGATCATTTTCTAAGCTATAAAACAGAAATATCATCCTTTTAAGATAGGTGCTTTTCACGACTTTTTTCCTTTTCGTGGCATACTGTCTCCTTTCTGTTACAGAAATGCTCTTATTGCTGGTTACATGGCTTCTTACGTACACTCCTTACACGCGTAGCAAATTCCCATGTTCGGCAGGGTAGTAAAAATATTCGTCCGTATGGAATAAAACCCCACTCAAATGCAGTAACAATATCCTTACCGTCTGAAGGCTCTCTTTTTTGTACTAGTTTAATGCCGCGCTAACACATTGAAGGTGTTCGGCGACGCATGGGTAGGAAAGGGCTAGGATTGGAAAGGTAGCGACCGTGGCGTTAATTAAGGTACAGCCCCAGCATTTTCCTGGTGTGAAATGGGAAACAACGGAAAACAATCTTCAAGGTTGCCGATAGTGGATTCGATCCCACCATTTCCCGATTTGGCCGGACTGAGTGGCTCAGACGGTTAAGGCGCTGGCCTTCTGACCCCAACTTGGCAGGTTCGATCCTGGCTCAGTCCGGTGGTATTTGAAGGTGCTCAAATACGTCAACCTCGTATCGGTAGATTTACTGGCACGTAAAAGAACTCCTGCGGGACTAAATTCCGGCACCTCGGCGTCTCCGAAAACCGTAAAAGAGTAGTTAGTGGGACGTAAAACAAATAACATTATTATTATCATTTCCCGATTGCAAGCTCACAACTACGTGACCCCAACCGCACGGCTTTCTCGTTCTGTCTGAAACTGTCTTTACTGTTAAGTGTACTGGAGTCCTCAGGGAGTTTAATGTATTGGTTATATTATTGGAAGCCTAATAAAAATTCGCTTAAAAGTTTTGAACTGCTCCTCATGAAGAAACTGAACTATTTATATATAGGCGGGTACTCACTAGGAGGCTGCAACATGCAACGCAACGGTTGCTGCAACGTTGTATAATGTGTACGTTCGTCAAACCTCAATCTTCATCATCATTTCATCCTCATCACGGCGCGCAGGTCGCCTCTCCAGAGGCCACACGCCATTACATTACATTTCGCCATTCCATATCACAGTGCCTGTATTTGCTTTACTCCTGTTTTCGTACCATTCGACTGTTTGTTTTGCGAGTCGTCAGGGCTCATACTTTCAGTGCGTCCGTAAAATTTGAACCTGCGCTTTCTAAATGTCACCGTGAATGTCTGTGTATTGTTTGATTTCCAGCAGATGATTTCTTCTGTGAGTTTTGGGCCTAGAATTTTCCCCTTGCTATTGCCGTCTCTTTCCGCAATATTGTCGGTGTCTGCTTTACTCATCAAACTTAATGTTTCCAATCCAGACTATTATTATTATTATTATTATTATTATTATTATTATTATTATTATTATTATTTGTCGGGCTCCGCGATAGGGGTAGCGTGCCTGCTGTCTCTTACTCGGAGGTCCCGCGTTCGATTCCCGACCAGGTCAGGTTTTTTCCTGGATGTGAGTGCTAGTTCGAGGTCCACTTACCCTATGTGATTACAGTTGAAGAGCTAACTGACGATGTGATAGCGGCCCCGGTTTAGAGAGCCAAGAATAACGGCCGACAGAAATCGTCATGCTGACCACATGGCACCTCGTAAAACTGCAGGCCCTCGGGCTGAGAAGCGGTCGCTCGGTAGGTCATGGAACTTCGGGGATGTTGCGCCAATTTGAGCACTAATGTCCCCGAGCAGATATTTAATAATGGTGTTTTGGAGTTCTGGCTCTAGTTGATTATTTATTTATTTCTTCATCATCATCATCATCATCATCATCTGTTTACCCTCCAGGTTCGGTTTTTCCCTCGGACTCAGCGAGGGATCCCACCTCTACCGCCTCAAGGGCAGTGTCTTGGAGCTTCAAACTCTTGGTCGGGGGATACAACTGGGGAGAATGACCAGTACCTCGCCCAGGTGGCCTCACCTGCTACGCTGAACAGGGGCATTGCGGGGGATGGGGAAGATTGGAAGGGATAGACAAGGAAGAGGGAAGGAAGCGGCCGTGGCCTTAAGTTAGGTACCATCCCGGCATTTGCCTGGAGGAGAAGTGGGAAACCACGGAAAACCACTTCCAGGATGGCTGAGGTGGGAATCGAACCCATCTCTACTCAGTTGACCTCCCGAGGCTGAGTGGACCCCGTTCCAGCCCTCGTACCACTTTTCAAATTTCGTGGCAGAGCCGGGAATCGAACCCGGACCTCCGGGGGTGGCAGCTAATCACGCTAACCACTACACCACATAGGCGGCTATTTATTTATTTATTTATTTATTTATTTATTTATTTATTTATTTATTTATTTATTTATTTACACTCCAAGGTTGGTTTTTCCCTTGGACTCAGCGAGGGATCCCACATCTGCCGCCTCAAGAGCAGTGTCCTGGAGCTTCAGACTCTGGGTCGGGGGATACAGCTGGGGAGGATGACCAGTACCTCGCCCAAGTGGTCTCACCTGCTATGCTGAACAGGGTCCTTGCAGTGGGATGGGAAGACTGGAAGGGATAGACAAGGAAGAGGGAAGGAAGCGGCCCTTGTCTTAAATTAGGTACCATCCCGGCATTCGCCTGGAAAAGAAGTGGGAAACCACGGAAAACCACTTCGAGAAAGTCGGAGGAGGGAATCGAACCCCCTCTACTCAATTGACCTCCCGAGTCTGAGTGGACCCCATTCCAGCCCTCGTACTACTTTCCGAATTTCGTGGCAGAGCCGGAAATCGAACCCGGCCCTCCGGACGTGGCAGCTAATCACACTAACCACTACATCACGGAGGCGGACATCATTATTGTTGTTATTATTATTATTAGTAGTAGTAGTAGTAGTAGTAGTAGTAGTAGTAGTAGTAGTAGTAGTAGTAGTAATATTATTATCATCATCATCTGTAACAGCTAATATAAATCTGCTTCGTGTGTCAGATTTGCCTCCCAAAGAAAGTTGCTACATACAGTACTCTCCAAAGACTCCAATGGCTATAGGCAGTGAGCGGCGTTAGAGTTGAGGAGCCTACTGTAGATGTCCATAACCGTTTCGCGAATTTCGAGGTGTACATCAGTATTAATTTAAAGAAACACATTAATCCCTTACCTGTCACATTGACAGTAGTATTATTTTACTGAAAACCGAATCTAACATTTTCACGTCTCCCACATGATAAAAATGTGAAAATGAACTGAACTTTTTAGTGATGTTTAAGGGCACGTTGAAAAACACTGGCAGCTCATTTGTATGCTTTCATTCATTACTTTAAACAATATTGCGAAATTTTATATTTTTAATACTGTTGTCGTCCGCCTCTGTGGTGTAGTGGTTAATGTGATTAGCTGCCACCCCCGGAGGCCCGGGTTCGGTTCCCGGCTCTGCCACGAAATTTGAAAAAGTGGTACGAGGGCTGGAATGTGGTCTACTCAGCGTCGGGAGGTCAAATGAGTAGAGGTGGGTTCGATTACCACCTCAGCCATCCTGGAAGTGGTTTTCCGTGGTTTCCCACTTCTCCTCCAGGAATATGCCGGAATGGTACCTAACTTAAGGCCGCGGCCGCTTCCTTCCCTTTCAATCTTCCCATCCCGTCACAAGGCCCCTGTTCAGCATAGCAGGTGAGGCCGCCTGGGCGAGGTACTGGTCATTCCCCCAGTTGTATCCCCAGACCCAATGTCTCACGCTCCAGGATACTGCCCTTGAGGCGGAAGAGGTGGGATCCCTCGCTGAGTCCAAGGGTAAAACCAACACTGGAGGGTAAACAGAGTAAGTAAGTGAGTAAGTAAGTAAGTAAAAACAATCCAACATAACTACTTCGCCAAAAGCAAGTGAAGAATTATGATTTATATATTGTTTTAAACTAATATGGTTTATCACTCCCTTCACAATGAGAAACAATAAGCAACCTATGTCATCAGATAACTATGAAAAATGAAACGACGTATTACCTTTAGTGCCGGGTGTGCCCGAGGACAAGTTCGGCTCGCCAGGTGCAGGTCTTTTGATTTGACTCCCGCAGGCGATCTGCGCGCCGTGATGAGCGACCGTGCCAGCGAAATTAACCAATTAAGGTTAAAATTCCCGACCCTGCCGGGAATCGAACCCGGGACCCCTGTGACCAAAGGCCAGCACGCTAACCATTTAGCAATGGAGGCGGACAGATAACTATGATCTTATATACTACTAAAACAAGGATATGTTTAAGGTGATGTTCATTTTGAAATGCTCGGCTGCCAGCTGTTTCCAGGCAGATCCAGTTCCTGAGTGAAGGGCGCCATCTGTTACACATGCTCCAATTGCAATTGCTTGAGAGTTTGCTAAACGTCCGCTAGATGGCAACTCATGCCCGCTCCCGTACAGTCAGTCCATCGCACTGTCGCCAGCTGCAATGGGTTCAGCCCACTCACACCAAGCAGCTTTGCCTTGAAACAGGGCTCCGAATTCTGAGGCGGTGTGGTGGTCGCGCGATCGGCTGTACTGAGAATGGTTTTCCGAGGTTTTCTCTTCTCCTCACTGACATAAATGCCGGGACAGTTCCTTCCTTTTATAGGCCACGGCCGCCTCCCCCATTCCCCGTCTCTCCACCTCAGATCACCTTGCTTGCTTGTTGTTTTAAGGGGCCTAACATCGAAGGTCATCGGCCCAAACATACTCTCACCTCAGATCACCACTAGCCAGGCCGAGTAGATCAAACGGTAGAGCCTGGCTCAGTCCGATGGTATTTGTAGGTGCTCAGATACGTCAGCCTCGTATCGGCAGAGTTATTGGCACGTAAAAGAACTTCTACGAGACAAAATATCGGCAGCTCGGCGTCTCCGAAAACCTAAAAAGTAGTTAGTGGGCCGTAAAACCATTCAAATGATTATTAAATCACCGCAACACAGCTCCTGGCCAGAGAGAGGGCGTCATCATCTAGGAGGCACGCCGTACCCCATCAGGGTATGGAATGAAAGAATTTAGTAGGTAGGTAGAGCTCGGTATATTTGCGCCAAGGTTAGCTGTCACCTGTCCGCATGGATGAATGTACAGTATACCTGGAACTAGCACTAAACGGCTGCTTTAAACTTCATAACATTTTTAGACAATCTTGATCATTATTCTGGTATAACTTACGGTACCGAAAAGCAAGTAAACCGGGTTGCAGGGGTTTAAGTGAGATTCGCGTGAAAGTTATTACGGAGACGTCCCCATGAAAGTAATAGTTAATATAATAGGCTATATAATCCTCAGGATGCCTTTACTGGCAGGACCTAGTGTTTATAGTGCACTATGTCTTCTGGTATACGCTAGAGCAATTGTGTTACTTGCATTGACCTGTCACAGTATTATCCTTGGCTTTGACAATATGAAAGTGACTGAGGTATGAGTGATGCTAGTAATGCCATTCCTTATGCAGCCAGTCCCTGCTATGAATGGTGTGAAAATGTTGCTCATAGGGTCGGTTGATGCATGCATTTCTGTGGGCTTGGCAAACTGATATGTAATAGCAACTTCTGACTCGGCGGGGAAAGCAACGGGAAACTACCTCAGTCCTCATTTCCCTAGTACGCCTCTTCAGTGATGCCTAGGCCATCTATGACAGCTGATGGCGGAGCTATTGAGGATCCAACCAGCCTTAGGGCTGACGACTGAACATACATACACAATCATCAGGACACATCGGAAGTTATGTACAGTAATTACCTCCTAAAATGTTGGGGATGATTGGTGAAATGAGAAGAAAACCTAAGACAGTCAGGACATATTTTAACACCAGACTACCCCTCTAATATTCCGTACGGCTGAGAATGTGGTTACGTTGACCACGTGACACCGAATGAGTGGCTTCGCGGTTTGAGTCACGTAGCTGTCAGCTTGCATTCGGAAGATGGTTGGCTAGAATCCCAAAATGAGAATCTCTCCGATAGCATCGTCTGCTGAGCAAACGTAGGCCTTCTGGATTTCTACAAAGACAAAAGTCGATAGTGAGATTTAACGTCACGAAGGTGCTTGATGATGATGATGATGATGATGATGATGATGATGATGATGAAGACAGTTGTTTTAAAAGGCCAACCTCTGAGATGGCCCACCGCGCACAAAATGGTCTGAATGGAAGTGCAGTCAGTAAAGCTTCAGAGCGTTATATTTCGTGGATTCTTAGTTTTTCATCAAAGGCGTTTTCCTTGAATCTTGTAAAAGTTTATCTACATTTCACTGCACTAAACTTAACAATCAAATGCTCACAACCATTGTGTTTCTGTATCTTCGTTTAGACGCTCAAGAGCAGCAAGACGCTTTTCACCCTCGATGTGCCTTTATTAATAAAAATGATGTACTTGCTATCGCCGCTGTAAATTAAATTTCTGAACTGTTAGCCAGACACTGACCACTTTTGTCCACTTCTTTCAATAATAATTTCCCTAGCTACATTGTATAACATTGTTCCCTGCAACAGCCATGCTGATCTGCAGGAATTTACCCTGTGCCTGCTCCTTATGCCAACCCGCTACACATTGTTCACTTCTCATTGAAGTTGTTTCTTCGGCCAGTGGTGGTGTAGGATGATCCTTGCTACTATCTGAAAACAGTTTCCCGTTCTTCTTGACAGCTTCGTGGTGTAGGGGTAGCGTGCCTGCCTCTTACCCGGAGGCCCCGGGTTCGATTCCCGGCCAGGTCAGGGAATTTTACCGGACCTGAGTGCTGGTTCGAGGTCCACTCAGTCTACGTGATTAGAATTGAGGAGCTATCTGACGGTGAGATAGCGGCCCCGGTCTAGAAAGCCAAGAATAACGGCCGAGAGGATTCGTCGTGCTGACCACACGACACCTCGTAATCTGCAGGCTTTCGGGCTGAGCAGTGGTCTCTTGGTAGGCCAAGGCCCTTCAAGGGCTGTAGTGCCATGGGGTTTGGTTTTTCGTTGTTGATATTTCTTGATGATGTGTGCCCGTCACTAACGTCTAACCCTTAGTCCCGTTTCTTAATAAGGGGTCGGGGATGAGGTGAATTTATATGGCATGCTATTACGGCTGGATGCCCTTACTGACTACAACCTCAATTGAGGAGCTATCATCATCATCATCATCATCATCATCATCATCAAGTTTCCACTGCAGTTTGCCGGGTGAGGTTTACGAGCGCTCTCCATTTTAGTCTATTCATGTACCACTGCTCCTTCAAGACTTCATCCCAGTTAATTCCTTTGGATGTGATATCTTCCTCCACTTGGCCCAGCCATCTCCTCCTAGATCTTCCAACAGGTCTCTTTCCAGAAACCTCAGTATGCAACTATTGTGCAACTATTGTTTTTCAATTCTTCTTTCTGTCATATGTTTGACGTGACCAAACCATAGCAAACGTGCCCTAGTTATGGTCTCTTTCAGGGACATTTATTACAGCTTGTTCTCTTATCTTCTCATGTCTTTCCTAGTCTTTTGAAGCATGCTTCTTAGAAACTTCATTTCTGAAGCCTGAAGTCTGCTGTCATCTTTTTAGGCAGTTGTGCATGTTTCTAACCCGTAAGTCAATATAGGGACAAAGTATCTTCGAAACAGAGATTGTTTTGATCTTGGTGGCTAATCTGAGGAGCTAATGAAGATGAAGTGAGTGATGGTGAATGGAACAGGTAAGGGGAGGGAAGGAATCGGCTGTGGCGTATGAATACTAACTGTTCCGGCATTTGCCTGGGAAGTTGATATGGGAAACCGCAGAAAACCATTCTCAGGACAGTCGACGAATGAGTACAAACTCACGCGTCTCCCGAATGCAGAGCTTGGCCACTCCCCTCGGTGGGTTAGTTTATGTAGTTGCAGCAGTAATGCCATCTAACCGACATGAGTGGCAGCAGAACGGACAAAAACACCTTAACTAAGAACAACAGGCAGTCAGTGTAATGTAATTGCTGATATGTTTTAGGCCATCACACTTAGTTTTCCTTCGGCGCGGTAGTTCTAGGGCTTTCAACACCACTGTTCGGGTTCCGCTTTCTCTCATTCTTTGAGAGATTGTTCCCTCGTGTTTTTCTTCCCATTTCGATGGTCATCTTCATTATGTAGAAATATGGGAAGAATATTGTAAAATGTTGAATCGAATCGACTGTCGTCTGCACAGGGTACTGAGTAGATTGGGGTGGGGGTTCGATTCACACCTAGGCCTTCCTCGAAGTGGTTTTCCGCGGTTTCCCGTTTCTCCTCCAGGCAAATGCCGGGATGGTATCTAAGTTAAGGCCACGGCCGCTTCAGTACCTCTTCCTTGTGTATCCGTTCCAATCTTCTCATCCCCCGACAAGGCCCCCTGTTCAGCATATCAGATGAGGCCGCCTGGGCGAGGTATTGTCCTCCTTTCCAGTTGTATCCCCCGACCCAAAGCATCACGCTCCAGGACACCGCCCTTGAGGTGGTAGAGGTGGGATCCCTCGCTGAGTCCGAGGGAAAAACCAACCCTGGTCGGTGAACGCACTATGAAAGACAGAAAGAAAAGAAAAGAAAAGAAAAGAAAAGAAAAGAAAAAAAAAGAAATGAAAAGAAGGAATAAATAATCTGTGACAAATACGAAGTACGAGGCGAACAATTGAAGTGTACAGAAAAAAATTATAGTTTTATTTATATATGTGCTCGCTACTTTGGAATTATTATACAACTCATATTCTTGGAAGAATCTTACTTTCTGAGTCATTTTTTATGACTATAAACTATCTGAACACATGTAACGTTGAAGTTCATGTTTGACTGCAATGTAATTTTGCCTATTTATAGTAGACACGCCAAAATCGCCATTCAGATCCCATAAGAGAAGTGAAACAAAGAATTATTGGGCAACTATATACTTAACCCATAGTGATTGAAGAACTGTATACTTACTGTATAATTTAGACGGTGGAGCATCGATTGCTGTGTCGAAAGCGTGGTAGTCGAGATATCCGACTGTGGGATGTTTTAATTGACACACTTTTACATTGTACTTGTTTCAGATATTGCTTTTTTTCCCATTTTTACAATCTGCTATACGTCGCACCGACACAGACGGGTTTTATGGCGACGATGGGTTAGGAAAGGACTAGGAGTGTGAAGAAAGCATTTGCATGGTGTGAAAATGGGAAATGACGGAAAACCATCTTCAGGGCTGCCGACAGTGGGGTTCAAACCCACTATCTCCTGGAAGCGAGCTCACAGCTGCGCGCCCCTAAACGCACCGCCAACTCGAATCGTAGGGTTTGGAAACGCTTGTGGATGGGAATACCTCCATGCATTATCAGCGCGACTTCCACAGTTTCCCATTTCACTTGCTGGTAATTCCTAATGAGGTACGTTTAAAGACATCTGGCAGACGATGACTTGAACCAGAGCAGGTCAGATCGAAGCTTGGCGGGCAACCTTGAGAGATGTTCGTGTCCAAGGCGACCTAAAGTGTGTGTTGTGCTACAGTAAACTGTAGAGGGAATGTGGTATGCATTAGATCTACGAGGTCAGATGATTGTTATAGCGACGTTTGGATAGGACAGGGCTAGGACTAGAAAATGAGCGACTGAGGCGTGAATTAAAGTACAGCCCCAGTATTTGCCTGGTATAAAGAAATGGGGAAACCACGGGAAACCGTCTTCAGGGCTGCCAACACCGTGATACCAACCGACAATCTACCGAATGCAAGTTCACTGCTACGTGACTCAAACCGCGTAGCCAATTCCCTTGGTGAGAAGATGATAATAATAATAATAATAATAATAATAATAATAATAATAATAATAATAATAATAATAATAATAATAATACATTTACCTGACAAATAGCAGCGAAAAGCAAATACTGTACAATCAGAATAAAAAGAACAAAACCAAATACTGTAATGTGCTTTTAATTTAACATATCATTGGCATTAAACATGTCTGTGTTCTGTGTTCCATATTTTTTTCATTCCTGTTCAGTATCTCCTTATGTTGTCTATTTATTCTTGAAAATTTATATTGGATGATGAAGGTATTCCGGAAAATACTGTAATTCTCGCCATATTCGCTTCCTTCCTAGTGCCCCCTTCATTACACTCAAATTTCCTGGACAGATAGTGTCGTTACCGTCTGAGTGGTCCACCTTTACCCTTTTTGGGCAAGGGATGATAACCTTTCAGCATACAATCACGTAGGCCTATTAGGGAAATACGTTCCTCTACACAGCGTTGGCATCAGGAAAGTGAAATTCATAATAGTTCATTGGTGAATGAAAAAAATGAAAACCTACAACCTGTTTTCCAGTCAAAGACCGGGTCAGGGATGTAATGAATGAAGCAGATATAGTACGATGGGGTCGCCACTCTCAAAGTGATTTATTAATGAGTGATAGATGCTATGAAATGAGAATGGAGAGTGTTGCTGGAATGAAAGATGACAGGGAAAACCGGAGTACCCGGAGAAAAATCTGTCCCGCCGCCGCTTTGTCCAGCACAAATCTCACATGGAGTGACCGGGATTTGAACCACGGCATCCAGCGGTGAGAGGCCGACGCGCTGCCGTCTGAGCCACGGAGGCTCAGTTCATTGGTATTCCAATGAAATGCTCGCACATTCTTATTACATGTGAATTTTTATGTTGTTATGATAAGGAAACAGTACTGTAGAAAGGCAGATTCAACATTTAATTAAATATATTCATGAAACTGTGATTTATAAATTATGCCGTTGACAGATTTGTACCGAGCTCGATAGCTGCAGTCGTTTAAGTGCGGCCAAAATCCAGTAATCGGGAGATAGTGGGTTCGAGCTCCACTGTCGGCAGCCCTGAAGATGGTCTTCCGTGGTTTCCCATCTTTCACACCAGGCAAATGCCGGGGCTGTATCTTAATTAAGCCCACGGCTGCTTCCTTCCGCTTCCTAGGCCTTTCCTATCCCATCGTCGCCACAAGACCTATCTGTGTCGGTGCGACTTAAAGCAAATAGAAAAAAAAGACAGAGTTGTATCGGAATATACAGTAATAGACTTTCTAACTACTTGTAATCAAAATCAATTAACAGATGTTCATAATAAATTATTTTGATGTGTGATGAATGTTTGTATTCTGTATAATACAAATACCTTCGAAACGTATTTTGTATCTCCTCTATTTTAATAAATAAATGCAGGAATGAGAATTCGCCAGGCTAAGTGGCTTAGGGGGTAGAGCGCTGGCTTGCCTTCTGAGTTCAAGTTGGCCGGCTCGATCCGGCACAGTTCGGTGGTATTGGAAGGAACTCAAAGACGTCAGCCTCGTGTCGGTATATTTACTGGAACTTAAAATAACTCCTGCCGAACAGAATTCCAACACCTCGGCGTCTCCGAAAATCGTAAAAGTTGTTAGCGGAATCTAAAACCAATATTATTATTATTATTATTATTATTATTATTATTATTATTATTATTATTATTATTATTACATACATACATACATACATACATACATTATCATTAAAGACTGGTATGCCTTTCAGCGTTCAGTCTGCAAGCCTCTGTGAATTTACTAAACGTCGCCAGAATCCTCGATTTGCAACTAGTGTTGTGGCCTCATTTAGTTCTATACCTCTCATCTTTAAATCGTTAGAAACTGAGTCTAACCATCGTTGTCTTGGTCTCCCTCTACTTCTCTTACCCTCCATAACAGAGTCCATTATTCTCCTAGGTAACCTACCCTCCTCCATTCGCCTCACATGACTCCACTACCGAAGTCGGTTTTTGCGTACAGCTTCATCCATCGAGTTCATTCCTAAATTAGCCTTTATCTCCTCATTCCGAGTACCCTCCTGCCATTGTTCCCACCTGTTTGTACCAGCAATCATTCTCGCTACTTTCATGTCTGTTACTTCTAACTTATTAATAAGAGATCCTGGGTCCACCCAACATTCGCTCTCGTAAAGCAAAGTTGGTCTGAAAACAGACCGATGTAAGGATATTTTTGTCTGGGAGCTGACTTCCTTCTTACAGAATACTGTTGATCGCAACTGCGAGCTCACTGCATTAGCTTTACTACACGTTGATTCAATCTCACTATTTTACCATCCTGGGAGAACACACAACGTAAATACTTGAAATTATCAACCTGTTCTAGCTTTGTATCACCAATCTGACATTCAATTCTGTTGAATTTCTTACCTACTGACATCAATTTAGCATTATTAGCATTAGTATTATTCACAGGGATTAAAACCCGAAATCCTCGATTTGGGATACCAGCGGCTATTCTACTTTACCATGTAATCCCTACGGAAAAACCTCGCACATGGTTGATCAGCGCACTTTGTGGGTTAAGAAAACCCCAAGTACGGGCTAGTATATGATACTCTGGCCGAAATAAATAACTTGAATACTAATAACTTTTGTGCATGATAATGTCAGAGATAAAGCACGGAATTAATCAATGGTATAGGCTACACTCGCCTGTGAAGAGGTGTCAGTAAATAACCTTGTGGCTGAATATTTTTTCGGTTGTGTAAGCCATGAGTTGCTTATCGCTAAATGCCGTGTCATGTTTTGAATCAAACTTATCTCAACGACTCCTTTCCTAATGTTATTTCCAGTTAATTGCAGTTCCACAGCTAGGCACACGACGATAACAGGTTGTCTCAGTAATGACGTCCGGTACCTCTGATGTACCACACATACATCTCTTACCGAGCTCGATAGCTGCAGTCGCTTAAATGCGGCCAGTATCCAGTAATCGGGAGATTGTGGGTTCGAGCCCCACTGTCGGCAGTCCTGAAGATGGTATTCCGTGGTTTCCCATTTTCACACCAGGCAAATGCTGGGGCTGTACCTTACTTAAGGCCACGGCCGCTTCCTTCCAATTCCTATGCCTTTCCTATCCCATCGTCGCCGTAAGACATATCTGTGTCGGTGCGACGTAAAGCAAATAGCATACATCTCTTGACGAAATGCACTTTGTCTTGTGGTATAGGCAAGATCAAGTCTGTCACTTTTATTGACCTGTCTCAGTCTCATTCTTGGCTTTGACAGTTATGAATGTGACTGAGGGATGAATATTACTAGCAACACTATTCTTTATGTAGCCACCGGGCGAGTTGGCCGTGCGGTTAGGGGTACGCGGCTGTGAGCTTGCATCCGGGAGATAGTAGGTTCGAGCCCCACTGTCGGCAGTCCTGAAGATGGTATTCCGTGGTTTCCCATTTTCACACCAGACGCATGCTGGGGCTGTACCTTAATTAATGCCACGGCCGCTTCCTTCAAACTCCTAGGCCTTTCCAATCCCATCGTCGCCATAAGACCTATCTGTGTCGGCGCGACGTAAAGCCACTAGCAAACTTTATGCAACCAGTCCCTGTGATGATGAATGGTGCGACAGTGTTGCTCATAGGGTCAGTCAGTATGAATTTCAGTGGACTTTACAAACTAATATGTAACAACAATATCTGGTACAGCAGTGTTGCATAGACTACCTATGACAGATGCTGGTCGAACTATTGAGGATCCACCCAACGTTCGGACTGAGGGCTAAAACAAGAACATACATACATACATACATACAGGACTGCCGGGCTGAGTGGCTGAGACGATAGAGCGCTAGCCTTATGAGTCCAAGTTGCCGGGTTCGATCCCGGTCCTGTGTTATTTGGCGTTGCTCAAATATGTCAACCTCGTGTTGGTGGACTCACTGGTAGGTTAAAGAACTCCTGAGGGACAAAACTCCAACTCTTCGGCGTCTCCGAAAACCATAACGTTAGTTTTTTTTTGCTAGTGACTTTTGCGTCGCATCGACACAGACAGGTTTTTTGGTGACGATGGTATAGGGAAGGGCTAGGAGTGGGAAGGAAGGGACAGTGGCCTTAATTAAGGTACAGCCCCAGCATTTGCCTGGTGTGAAAATGGGAAACCACGGAAAACCTTCGTCAGGGCTGCCGACAGTGAGATTCGAATCCACTATCTCACGGATGCAAGCTCGCAGCTGCGCGTCCCTCACCGCACGGCCAACTCTCCCGGTATAACATTAGTTAGTGGGTCTAAAATTCGTAACATAAATTATTACATGCGTACCCTTAACTTGTATGGTGGACTTGGTTTTCGCTGGATGTTTAACGTCGCACTAACACATCGAAGGTTTTCGGCGACGCAACGATAGAAAAGGCCTTGGATTGGGAAGGAAGTGATCGTAGCCTTAATTGAGGCACAGCCCCCGCATATGCCTGGCATGAAAATGGGAAATCACGGAAAGCTATGTTCATGACTGCCGACGAAGTGAAGGGAACCCACTCCTCCCGAATTCATGGTCACAGCTACGTTGGACCCTGATCGGTTTTGCTCGTCAGCGCGTGGATTTTATCACTTTTAGCCGTTACCTCGTATATTTCCCCTTAATTAACAGCGGACTACGATATATTTTTTGCCAAAGGTAATCACACTTCCATTCTGTCTAAATTAAGCTATACAATGGCAGTACAAACCTGTTTTGGACGAAAAATACACTATGCTTGTTTTTAGTCGCCTCCCTTCATGCGGTGTTATTAGAAAAAGAATGTGCGACTGAAAGTACAAACAGATCTAGGCTTGAAAATGCCATGACTGTCTGTGCAGTATCGCATGGCAGACTTCCTGGATATTGTTTGCTGACAAGCCATCTTCTTCATCTGCTGACTTCACTTTCTTCGTAATGTTCATTGTTTATCACACAGTTTTCAAGATCAGATTCGTCGCCATTAGCGTCAACATCTGTATCAGTTTCGTCCAAAGAAGCAAGAATGTATTCGTCATCGAATGTTATAATTTCTTGAATTGCCCGTCATAGCCGCTAGAAATAACCATTTATCGTAGGAATAAACGTTTACTAATAAAACCTAATGAAAGAGAGAAGAAAAGCGGGTCGTAATCGAAAATAGTCCGCCTCTGTGGTATAGTGGTTAGCGTGATTAGCTGCCACCCCGGAGGCCCGGGTTCGATTCCCGGCTCTGCCACGAAATTTGAAAAGTGGTACGAGGGCTGGAACGGGGTCCACTCAGCCTCGGGAGGTCAACTGAGTACAAGGGGGGGGGTTCGATTCCCACCTCAGCCAACCTGGAAATGGTTTTCCGTGGTGTCCCACTTCTCCGCCAGGCAAATGCCGGGATGGTACCTAACTTAAGGTCACGGCCGCTTCCTTCCCCCTTCCTTGTCTATCCCTTCCAATCTACCCATCCCCCGCAAGACCCCTGTTCAGCATAGCAGGTGAGGCCGCCTGGGCGAGGTACTGGTGATCCTCCCGAGTTGTATCCCCCGACCCAGAGTCTGAAACTCCAGGACACTGCCCTTGAGGCGGTAAAGGTGGGATCCCTCGCTAAGTCCGAGGGAAAAACAGACCCTGGAGGGTAAACAGATAAAGAAGAAGAATTGAAAATACCCACCTGATAAATAAAAAAAAAGTTCAATACGCGTGGTACGGAGTGGGTATAGAGACTAGTTTACATGGGTCGAGTAGTTATTCATGTTACTGGAACAGGAACCAGACACCTTGAAAAGTGTAAACAGCCAATTAAGTACTTGATCAAGAATTTAAACCAGTAGCCAGCGCAGTCAAGTGGGTTGAACGGAACTCAATTTACTTGTCCGAACAAGCTCTCCAAACCACGGAAGTCCGTATTGGAATGCATGCAGGACACCTCATGTAAACGCGTCCTCTAGCACAAAATTTGAAGTTGCAGACTTTGATATACGAAAATAAATATTGGATGCTTCTATAGCTTCTACCTGTAGCCGCAAATTATTATATTACTCGTAATTTAACTCTTGCTGTTATGGCGTCCCTCAAAAATCAGTTTGTGAACATTGTACATGCATCGTAATCATTCCCAATAAAATGTAAAAATGGACAGATGTAAATCTCAAGCAAGTCTTGTATTCATTTCGATCCACAAATGCGAGCTCAGCTGAATCTCCCCGAGTATTCCTTCGCTGTGTCCATTCTCTAATCCAAAGTGGCCACAGTGTCCCGTTACCCCCTCCTATAACGAATAGAAACCACTAAACCTAGTAAGTTGTACACCATTTCTAAGAGAGGTTTTCTTGGGAATATACGGGATTACGAGTCCAAAGCATCAGTCTGTGCACCATCATTTTCATGGAAAAGGATAATACGTCGCCAAGTTCTGTGTGACATTCTTCGGAGCATTGCTGGTGTGACTTTAGTGAAAGTTTGTCTTACAGCATCTTTAAGTTCATCCGTGGTATTGTATCGGTTTTGTGAAACGATACCCTTTATGAACCCCCATAGCTCATTATCACATGTGGTAAGGTCTGGGCTTCGTGGTGGCCAGGCAAGTGGAGCCGGCAGCACAGGAGAACCACGGCCTATCCATCGCCCTGGAAGAACTTCATTAAGATATTCGCGCACTGCGATGGCAAAATGGGCAGGTGCCCCATCATGCTAGAACCAACATGTCTCTTTAATTCCGTGCTCCTCCAAGAGGGGAACAAACCAGTCTTGCAACATGTTCAGGTAACTGTGCTTTTTCTCAGCACCGTCGAAAAAGAACGGCCCAAACAAGCATCTGCTATCCATGGTTGCCCATATCATGACGTGCGGCGGGTAATAATCCACACTTCATAAAAGTGTGGATTTTTCTTGCTCCAGAAGACCATATTTCGGGCGCGAGAGCTCTTATAAATCGCACAGTCATCGGAAAAGAGCACTTTGCCTCGTTTTGGTATTGTGTCGAACATCTCAAGAAGTGCCGCACATGCCTCAATTTTCCGGTCCATGTCAGCATGCGATAATTCCTGGACGGGCGTATGCCGATATGGGCGCAAGCCTAAGTCTTTCTTCATGTGCTTCTGCATTGTCGACCGGGGTATTTGCAATTCCGTCGATCTTTTACGCGTCGACTTCTTCGGCGACCTCTCCACGGATTCCTCGACAAACTGACATGTTTCTCTTCTTGTGGAGGGTCTCCCACTTCTGTCCTTATCTTTCACACTTCCTGCGGCTAAGAGTTTCTTTTCCCATCGCAGAAGTGTTGTTTTGGAGGAGGCTCTCGTTGAAATCGTGCCCGAAATTCAGTACGAACGTGTGCTATTGTCTTCCCTGTTTGCCCTCTCTCATGCACCCAACAACTTATAATAAGACGTTGTTCAATACTGTAACTGGACGTATCAGCCATCGTTTAGTACACACAATCTAAAACATAGAACAAAAGGAACGTACATTAACATTTATAAGGGGGTAAGGGGACTTTGTGGCCACCCTGCACTTAATTCCTCTTCAGCCATGTTCTCCAACTCATTAAATATAATTCTGGTAACATTTTGCACAGTACGTCGCCTACGGTATATTTTGATGCCTCTTGTGTAAAAACACGTAAACAAATGCAAATATCTACTTGGATAATTTTTACACATTAAACACTCAATTTTCTTAAATAATTCAAGTAACTTTAAGGGGTACTCGACCCATGTAAACCAGCCTTAACAGAACCAGGCCTGCTGTCAGCAGTCAACATGTTACTACGGAGTGTGGGTGAACATTCATTTGCAAAGGGGATGGGGAAGGAGGCAGCAATTGGTAACTGGGTGCCTTTGATGTTAAAAATCATCCAAGGACAACTCACAAACCGGTATGTGAGCGGAATATTTACTAAGGATGTCTCTAGTATCTCTAAGAAATTGACAACAACAACAGCACAGTTGGTTACATTTCAGCTACATCTGAATTTTAAATGTTCAGAGATGTTTGTATTTTGTAACTTAGTTGTATAAACACCCACCGGAAGACCTTGAGACACTGCACCTTCCGGGTCTTGCCCCTCCACGAGTAGACCATCACCTACGCCTCTTGGTAAATCATTATGGCGTAATTCAATGCCACTGCCAAGATAATGTGCCGTAAATACTCCCACACAGTATGCGGTCTGTGTCGCCTACTGTTATATATGCCCTACTGTGCAAACCCACGGTTAAACTGGATTTAACGATAAACACTATGACAAAATAGAATACCGTCAGCATGTCACACATGTTTATTGTAACTAGTCATGATGTCCGGAACAAGTGTTTTGTTTTATACGAGTTTAATTCACGAGTTCATAAGCCAAGAATCCTATAGTCAGTCGGAGAATACAAACCCGAGAGATGTGACCTTCCACAAGCCTTGGTCGGGATTTGAACAATAGCTGTCTTGGGGAGGAGTTCACAACAATGTCACCTGGGCTATCACATGAACAGGGCTGACTCAGATTTATAAGGAAAATTTAGGATCTACATGATAGGCGCGTCAATTACTGGCGCTTGTCAGACTTCGATCACTGTCCCGGCCTAAATACCTGACCGATCTGGAATAGAACCCAGGGTCTTCTGGAAAAAGTCAAGCACGCTACCTCTATACTGTATAGGCCTATTACACTTGCTTTATGTCGCACAGACACATATAGATCTTATGGCGACGATGGGATAGGAAAAGGAGTGGGAAGGAAGCGACATTGGCCAACATTTACCTGGCGTGAAAATGGGAAACCACGGAAAACCATCTTCAGGGCTCCCGATAGTGGAATTCGAACCCATATCCCGAATGCAAGCTGATAGCTACGTGACACAAACCGCGCAGCCACTTGCTCGATGCCGACTGTATTATTATTATTATTATTATTATTATTATTATTATTATTATTATTATTATTATTATTATTTGTTTTTATTATTGGAAAATCTCGAGTGTAGATTCACCCTTTCACGATGTCTGATAGATACTCGACTGAGTTCATGTTAGGTGAACAGTCGTTGAAATTGTCCAGAATGCTCTTGGAAAACATAAGGCCGATGAATCGGTGTGTTATCCTTCTGAATAACCCGGCGTAGTCCGAGAAGGGCTGCAAGTAGTCACCAAGCAAAGCAACGTAAAGGATGCGTTTAGGAGACCAATGAACCCAACCCGTGTTGTTGAGTAAAGGAATAATAAACATTGCAACACGTGTTCAACACTCTGTTTTAGAAGTATTTTAAAGACACCTGCACAGCTCTAGTTATGACCTGTGTTGAAATGAACACAAATGTGTTATGTAAAGCTTTTTAGAACGAGGTGAAGGCTCTCTTCAGTTCCGCTCGCTCCGGCTCCTTATGCTGTTGGCAAGCGATTGGCTACAGATTACATACAAGATAATAGTTTATTTATTTATTTATTTATTTATTTATTTATTTATTTATTTATTTATTTGTGAGAAAAGGGGTAGAAGAAGATTAATTAATTAATTAATTAATATTAATTAATTAATTAATTTATTAATTTATTTATTTATGTATTTACACTGACTGACAGAGCAAATGCAACACCAAGAAGGAGTGGTCAGAACTTTATGCCAATTGCAGGGTAGACTGACGTCACTGAGGTATGCTCATGATGTGAAATGCGCCGCTGTGCTGCGCACGTAGCGAACGATAAATGGGACACGGCGTTGGCGAATGGCCCACTTCGTACCGTGATTTCTCAGCCGACAGTCATTGTAGAACGTGTTGTCGTGTGCCACAGGACACGTATATAGCTAAGAATGCCAGGCCGCCGTCAACGGAGGCATTTCCAGCAGACAGACGACTTTACGAGGGGTATGGTGATCGGGCTGAGAAGGGCAGGTTGGTCGCTTCGTCAAATCGCAGCCGATACCCATAGGGATGTGTCTACGGTGCAGCGCCTGTGGCGAAGGTGGTTGGCGCAGGGACATGTGGCACGTGCGAGGGGTCCAGGCGCAGCCCGAGTGACGTCAGCACGCGAGGATCGGCGCATCCGCCGCCAAGCGGTGGCAGCCCCGCACGCCACGTCAACCGCCATTCTTCAGCATGTGCAAGACACCCTGGCTGTTCCAATATCGACCAGAACAATTTCCCGTCGATTGGTTGAAGGAGGCCTGCACTCCCGGCGTCCGCTCAGAAGACTACCATTGACTCCACAGCATAGACGTGCACGCCTGGCATGGTGCCGGGCTAGAGCGACTTGGATGAGGGAATGGCGGAACGTCGTGTTCTCCGATGAGTCACGCTTCTGTTCTGTCAGTGATAGTGTTGTATGTCCGGCGCTCTCTTCTCGCTCCGCCGGCCAGCTGCACGCGCGCCTGTGTATCATTCTGCTAGCTTCGACGCGCAGCCCTCAGTGCGCGTGCCTGACCATCGAGTGTACTATAAATAGGAGCTCCCGGCCTGCTCACTTGCCCACTCGCCCCGGTGTCCAGCTCCAGAATACACCCTACGTCGAGCACGGAGGCTACTCCTCTTGAAAATGTGCTTCGACCAGGTGGACTGAATTTCTGGCAGTACGAGGTTTCACCTCTGGTCACCGCTCCCTTACCTGTTTCCGCTGCCTATGTTCCGTAATTCTTTTACAAGCCATTTTTCATTCCCTAACTTATGCAAGCTCCCTTAGTTTCGCTAGGTGGAATTTCTTCAATCAATTGAACTTGCTTTTTAGGAATTCAGGCACTTCAACAAACAAGGACTCTCATGAACATTTATGTTAGTGTGCCAGATAGTTCTCGACTATCAACGTGTCAATTCACAAAGACTATCTTTTCAAGATAGAAGTGTATATAAAGACTGCAAACCTGTACATATTGTATAAAGACAGACTTTTCTCAAGATTCAATATTCCTTTTTGCTTCAAAATATATTTCAGTTATTTGTGTAAATATTATAAAGTGAAGCAAATAAAAGTTGTGTTCTGTAAACTTCAACCTTGGTTACAACACAACTCTATGGCGACGAGGTAAAAAAGCACCAAACTACCATTCTTCAGCCCCAATTGCCAACTCTATAGCGACGAGGTAAACAAGCAACAAACTACACGTCATCGGCCCCAATCGCCAACTCTATGGCGACGAGGTAAAAAAAGCAGCACACTACAATTCTTCGGTCCCAGTTGTCAACTCTACGGCGACGTGCTAAACAACAACGACACTCCAACCAGTTCTGCCACACAGCTTACCTTACTCTTTCTTGCACGCATCTCGCAATGGCTACTGCGGAACAACTCG
The DNA here is from genome assembly GCF_040414725.1 of Anabrus simplex. Taxonomy (NCBI): domain Eukaryota; kingdom Metazoa; phylum Arthropoda; class Insecta; order Orthoptera; family Tettigoniidae; genus Anabrus; species Anabrus simplex. The sequence continues at coordinate 680,361,609 of NC_090266.1, forward strand.
CTACGGTTTTCCAAGCCTTACAACAGCAACAACAACAGTTTATGCAACAACAACAGGCAGCATTCATTCAGGCTATTCAAGCTATTTCTGTCTCTACACAGCCATCAGCTATTCCTCCGTTCTCTGCTTTTGATCCGGCTAAGGAAGACTGGTCAGTTTATTTAGCCCGCTTGCAACAGCATTTCATCTGCCATTCTGTCCCAGATGATCAACGCCGCCGCGCACTATTTCTTAGTTCGGTTGGCAATGCTACGTGTGAATTACTACGTAAATTAAGTCCAGAAGAACACTTATCTGAGGTACCCTTCACGCAGCTCTTGGCCCGTCTCACGGAACACTATGCCAAAGCTCCTCACATAGTGGCTGCTCGCTATAAATTTTTTCAGAGCAGAAAGCAACCCCATCAGACACATACTGAATGGATAACTGAATTGCGTGGTCTAGCTAAACCCTGCCAGTTCATCTGCTCCAAGGACGGTTGTGGTTCATCCTACACTGATTCTCTCATTCGGGACATGATAATTTTACATACTCCTGAAGACAAAATACGTTTTGACGCTGTCAAGCAGAGTAACCCTTCTTTAGAAGAAGTCCAGCGTATTGCTACGGTTTATGAGCTTACTACCAAGACTGCCGCAGCCATAGCTTCTCCACACGAAGTTGCACAAGTCTCGCCTCAGGCCCGCAAGTCCTCTGCTACAGTGAACCGTACGGATAAGGCGCTCTCCACCAAGCATTCTCGCCAGGTTCCCTCTCGTAATGCTACACGGAAGCCCAATTCTAAAAGCACCTCGAAACTCCTGCCTTCCTGCCGAGGTTGTTTCAAGCATCATGAACGTCGTGACTGTCGTTTTTTCAAAGCTACTTGTGAACGATGTAATAAACTTGGACACATTCAGACTGTCTGTCAAAGTTCGCTCCGCCCTGCTAAGACTACTGCAGCGCGCCGGAAGCATATACAGCCCCGCCAAGACATGGAAGTTGATCAGATCAATCTTATTCTTCCCACAAAGGATTCTCACAAAATCATCATTCCTCTCTCATTCTCTGATCGATCTGTCGATTTTCAATTAGACACTGGATCACCTGTCTCTATTATTAACCTGACTACCTACCACGACTTAAGTTCACCTTCATGTTCTCCAGCTGACATCCAGCTAGTGACATTTCACAAGAAGAAAATTGACATCAAAGGTCAAATTAAGCTTCAGGCTAGTTATAAAGGAATTCAGAAGGCCATTCCTCTTCTCGTAGTTAACAACTACACTGCATCAAACATTATGGGCATGGATCTATTTAACTTATTTGGTTTCCAGATACATGACAACATTAACGTCGTATCTACATTGCATCCTACTTCTGACGTTACCGCTCTCCTAGCGCAGTTTCCTGAAGTCTTCGACTCTCAGCTCGGAACAGCAAAAGACTATACAGCTCACATACAGCTGAAATCCGGAGCTAAGCCTCGCTTCCTCAAAGCACGTCCAGTACCCCTAGCACTTCAAGACCAGGTCACGAAAGAATTAGAAAGATGGATACAAACTGGAATTGTAGTACCAGTTACTTCTAGTCAATGGGCTACTCCACTCGTGGTAATCAAGAAACCTGATGGTAATGTTCGACTTTGTGGCGATTTTCGATCTACAGTCAACGCCCAACTCGAAACCGATATCTTTCCTATTCCACGTCCAGAAGACTTATTCCGTCGTCTCTCTGGTGGACAATTCTTCTCTCGAGTTGATCTTAAAGAAGCATATCTCCAGCTACTTTTAGACGAAGAATCTAAGAAATTTCTCACACTCAACACTCCTCTCGGACTGCTCCAGCTCCAGCGGCTCCCATTCGGTATTTCATCCTCAGCGGCTATTTTTCAGCGCTATTTGGCTCAACTCACCGCCTCAATTCCCGGTTGTGCTAACTACCTGGATGGTATTATTGTTACTGGCAAAGATCATCAGGAACATCTCACCAATCTCCGCCTTCTTCTCCAGAAATTGAAAGACAATGGCCTACGAGCGAATCTCGCTAAATGTACCTTCTTTCAGCCTCAAGTTCACTACCTCGGACATATACTTGATAAGAATGGAATTCGTCCTACTATGCAGAATGTCTCCGCGATAGTACACATGCCAGCACCTCAGAACCTCAAGCAGCTTCAGTCCTTCATAGGCAAAGCGAACTATTATAACAAGTTCATTCCACGCTTCGCTACAGTGGCAGCTCCATTAAACGCTCTACGTAAAAAAGGTGTTAAGTTTCAGTGGACTCCGCAATGCCAACAGGCATGGAAAACAATCAACAACGCCTTAATTCAAGCTATACAACTCACTCATTTTCAGCCCGACAAGATCATCACGCTAGCTACTGACGCTTCAGACTATGGTGTCGGTGCCGTTCTCTCCCAGAAGGATCGTCATGGACAAGAACGCCCCATCGCCTTCGCTTCGAAAACACTTAATGACCATCAACGTCGATACTCACAGATAGAGAAAGAAGCTTTATCCATCATCTTTGGTATTCGCCGTTTCAATGAATATCTTTATGGCAACCATTTCCTGATCATTACCGATCATAAGCCTCTCGTACACTTATTCCATCCTGGTAATAAGATCCCAGAGAATTCCCTCAGAAAGCTTCAAAGATGGTCCATGTTCCTTTCTGATTATTCATATCAGATTGTATATCGAGCCACATCCCAGCATTGTAATGCTGATGCCCTCTCCCGCTTACCCGTTGGTCCTGATACTGCCTTCGATTCTCAAGAATCTGAATGTCTTCAGTTGGACATAGAACTTGAAGATACTGTATCCAGTTTTCCTATTGATGCTACCTGCATAGCTAAAGCTACGGATAAGGACAGTACACTTGCTACTGTACGTACTTACCTCCGCAACGGTTGGCCTCTTCAGAGCACACTTCCTGCCCACCTGGCACCTTATCATCGTATGCAGCATCGTCTCACGACTCGTGCCGGAGTTGTACTACTAGAAGCAGGCACCATCTTCCGAGTGGTTATCCCACTTAGCCTACGGAAACAAGTTCTCGAGTTATTACACCAAAGCCATTGGGGTATCTCCAGAACAAAGCAACTCGCTCGTCAACACTGCTACTGGCCCGGTATTGATGCCGCCATCGAAAAGCTAATACGTCATTGTGAGCAATATCAAACGAATCAGAACGCCCCGTCTTCTGATCTTGCTTCATGGCCTCCTGCTACTACTCCATGGGAACGAGTTCACATCGATTTCGCAGGTCCTTTCCTCAATTCCATGTGGTTAATAGTCATCGATTCACTGTCAAACTTTCCATATGTCGTGGATATGCATTCGACTACTACAACCGAAGCTACCATTCGTGCTCTCCAGAAAATCTTTACTACAGAAGGTTTACCGCAAGTACTCATTTCGGACAACGGACCTCAATTTACAGCTACTGCTTTTCAGAACTTTTGTACACATAATGGCATTCGTCATATCCTAGCACCACCTTTTCACCCTCAATCTAATGGTGAAGCTGAACGCTTCGTACAAACATTTAAAAGAAGTATGAAGAAAGCTGTCTCTTCAGGCTTAACTAAAGACCAAGCCTTGCTCCAACTCTTAAACAACTACAGAACTCTACCCGGCGCTGACAATGTCACTCCTGCACAGAAGCTCCATGGACGACCTCACAGAACTTTACTTTCTCTGTTACAGCCTCTTCCGGCCCAGCATAAGACCTCACCAACGAAGTTCTCCCTCAATGACAAGGTCTACACCAGGACATTCAAATCCAACCCACTCTGGATACCTGGAGTCATCTGCAGATCTTTGGGTCATCGTCTCTACGAGATACAGACTACGGAGAAACGTATCTGCCGCCATCAAGATCAGATACGTCTGCGCTACCGCCCCTGTCCAGCTATTGATGCTATTGCTAAACCTGATAAATCTATTGCTGAACGAGCCTTAGATCATTTAATAACAATGGGTTCCTTTCAGGACGAGACAGCGCCACTCCGCCCAGTTCCAGCTCCGGACAATACAACAGAGACATCAGCAGCTCCGCCCCAGCATCGCAGTCGCCGCCAGCGCCGCCGCCGTTTCACGCCGTACCGGCGCATTTAGGAGGGGAGGGTGTTGTATGTCCGGCGCTCTCTTCTCGCTCCGCCGGCCAGCTGCACGCGCGCCTGTGTATCATTCTGCTAGCTTCGACGCGCAGCCCTCAGTGCGCGTGCCTGACCATCGAGTGTACTATAAATAGGAGCTCCCGGCCTGCTCACTTGCCCACTCGCCCCGGTGTCCAGCTCCAGAATACACCCTACGTCGAGCACGGAGGCTACTCCTCTTGAAAATGTGCTTCGACCAGGTGGACTGAATTTCTGGCAGTACGAGGTTTCACCTCTGGTCACCGCTCCCTTACCTGTTTCCGCTGCCTATGTTCCGTAATTCTTTTACAAGCCATTTTTCATTCCCTAACTTATGCAAGCTCCCTTAGTTTCGCTAGGTGGAATTTCTTCAATCAATTGAACTTGCTTTTTAGGAATTCAGGCACTTCAACAAACAAGGACTCTCATGAACATTTATGTTAGTGTGCCAGATAGTTCTCGACTATCAACGTGTCAATTCACAAAGACTATCTTTTCAAGATAGAAGTGTATATAAAGACTGCAAACCTGTACATATTGTATAAAGACAGACTTTTCTCAAGATTCAATATTCCTTTTTGCTTCAAAATATATTTCAGTTATTTGTGTAAATATTATAAAGTGAAGCAAATAAAAGTTGTGTTCTGTAAACTTCAACCTTGGTTACAACAGATAGTCACCGCAGACGCGTGTGGCGTCGGCGTGGAGAAAGGTCAAATCCGGCCGTAACTGTGGAGCGCCCTACCGCTAGACAACGCGGCATCATGGTTTGGGGCGCTATTGCGTATGATTCCACGTCACCTCTAGTGCGTATTCAAGGCACGTTAAATGCCCACCACTACGTGCAGCATGTGCTGCGGCCGGTGGCACTCCCGTACCTTCAGGGGCTGCCCAATGCTCTGTTTCAGCAGGATAATGCCCGCCCACACACTGCTCGCATCTCCCAACAGGCTCTACGAGGTGTACAGATGCTTCCGTGGACAGCGTACTCTCCGGATCTCTCACCAATCGAACACGTGTGGGATCTCATTGGACGCCGTTTGCAAACTCTGCCCCAGCCTCGTACGGACGACCAACTGTGGCAAATGGTTGACAGAGAATGGAGAACCATCCCTCAGGACACCATCCGCACTCTTATTGACTCTGTACCTCGACGTGTTTCTGCGTGCATCGCCGCTCGCGGTGGTCCTACATCCTACTGAGTCGATGCCGTGCGCATTGTGTAACCTGCATATCGGTTTGAAATAAACATCAGTTATTCGTCCGTGCCGTCTCTGTTTTTTCCCCAACTTTCATCCCTTTCGAACCACTCCTACTTGGTGTTGCATTTGCTCTGTCAGTCAGTGTATTTATTTATTCTTTATCCGTTTACCCTCCAAGGTTTTTTTTCCCCTCGGACTCAGCGAGGGATCTCACCTCTACCGCCTCAAGGGCAGTGTCGTTGAGCGTGACACTTTAGGTCGGGGGTTAGCCTACAAGTGTGGAGGAGGACCAGTACCGCGCCCAGGCGGCCTCACCTGCTATGCTGAACGGGGGCTTTGTTGGGGTTGGGGAAGATTGGAAGGGATAGACAAGGAAGAGGGAAGGAAGCGGCCGTGGCCTTAAATAAGATACCATCCCGGCGGAGAAGTGGGAAACCACGGGAAACCACTTCAAGGATGACTGAGGAGGGAATCGAATCCCCCTCTAATCAGTTGACCTCCCGATACTGAGTGGACCCGGTTCCGGGCCTCGTACCACTTTTCAAATTTCGTGGCAGTGCCGGGAATCGAACCCGGGCCTCCGGGGGTTGCATCTAATCACACTAACCACTACACCACAGAGGCACACTATTTATTTATTTATTTATTTATTTATTTATTTATTTATTTATTTATTTATTTATTTATTTACTTACAGTGAGGTCGATACCCACTTAGCCAATTAATTAGAAAGGATGTATCAGACATAAGTGTTGGCCGGCCACGCAGTCTAGGGATAGCGTGCCTGCATCTTACGCGGAGGTCCCGGGTTCGATTCCCGGCCAGGTCGCCGATTTTTACCTGGACTTGGATTTATGTTCGAGGTCCACTCAGCCTACGTGATTGCAGTCGAGGAGCTATCTGACCATGAGATGCCCACCCCGTTGTAGAAAACCAAGAATAACTGCTGATACCATTCGTCGCACTGACCTCGTAATCTGCAGGCCTTCGGGCTGAGCAGCGGTCGCTTGGCAGGACAAGGCCCATCAGGGCTGTAGTGACATGTGTTTTTATCAAAACGGTGGAATTCACATTAAAGCAAAAAGGCCACAGTGAACATGGGATCACAATCGAAGTGTTGTTACATGGTACAATACAGTACCGTATAGTACATTTGTATCCGTCATAGGTGGTGGTTAACATGTCATCCTTGCACCTGGACGCAATACTGTACTCTTCGCCGCTTGATTTCCAAATTCGTTCGAACATGTCCGGTGTATTGCACAATTGTTGATAATCATTGACAGTTCTCTGCTCCAGTTCTTCAACGGCGTCCACGCGCTATTCAGATGTCCTCAAAGACAAAAATCTAAACGACTTAAATCAGCTGACCGTGGCGGCTTAGGTACCAGCCGGCCTCGACCTATCATTCTTTGACCTTATCTTCGTGTCAAATCTTGTCGCACAGGGGCAGCAAACTTTTTTTTTGCTAGTTGCTTTACGTCGCACCGACACAGATAGGTCTGATGGCGACGATGGGACAGGAAAGGCCCAGACATAAGAAGGAAGCGGCCGTGGCCTTAATTAAGGTACAGCCCCAGCATTTGCCTGGTGTGAAAATGGGAAACCAAGGAAAACCATCTTTAGGTCTGCCTACAGCGGGGTTCGAACCCACTATCTCCCGGATGTGAGCTCACAGCTGCGCGCTCCTAACCGCACGGCCAACTCGCCTGGTACCATCGTTTCTAGTGCATCAGGTTTACACAGTGTGTCGGCTAAACTGTTAGTTTCAAAAACTCGTAAACCGTTTAAGATATCGATGAACTGTTTTCACCACAGGGCTCGTAATTGAACTTACAGTACTTTTTCAGAATGTCAATATCTGCTAAGATAACAGTACCAACCCCTTTATGAAACCATGCGGTTTTCGACACGTAGCATTACAGTTATGGACATTACAACTTTAGGATGTGATAATCTCCAGAATAAAAAATAAAAATTAAATGCCGGGCTGAGTAGCTCAGACGGTGAAGCTCTGGCCTTCTGAGCCCAACTTGGCAGGTTCATTCTTTTACAATTGGATTTATGTCGCACCGACGCAGGTAGGTCTTATGGCGACGATGGGATAGCAAAGGGCTATGATTGGGAAAGAAGTGGTCGTGGCCTTAATTAAGGTACAGCCTGGTGTGAAAATGGGAAACCACAGAAAACCATATTCAGAGCTGCCGACAGTGGGGTTCGAACCCACTATCTCCCAAATGCAAGCTCACAGTTGCGCGCCCCTAACCACATGGCCAACTCGCTCGGTGCAGTTTCGATCCTGGCTCAGTCCGGTGGTATTTAAACGTGCTCAAATACGTCAGCGTCGTGTCGGGAGATTTACTGGCACATTAAAGAATTCTTGTGGGACAAAATTCCGGCACGTCGGCGTCTCCGAAAACCGTAAAATTAGTTAGTGGGACGTAAAATTAATATATATATCTATGTTGCTCATAGAATCGGTTGGTGCGTGCATTTCAGTGGGCTTGGCAGACTGATGTGCAAGAGCAACTTCTGGCTCAGTGTGGAAAGCAACGTGAAACTACCTCACTCCTCATTTCCCTAGTAGGCCTACGCCTCTTTAGTGACATCTAGGCCATCTATGACAGCTAATGGTGAACCTGTTGAGGATCCAACCAGCCTTCGGGCTGAATACCCAACATAGATACATACATATCTTCAAAATCCCAGAAGTACTTCTCGAGAAAATGAAACATCTTCAAACATGCCTCGTTAGGCAGCCGTGGGCTGCCCTATTCCAATGTATCACCCATTATATTCTAACTTCGCTCAGCCTACACATTTAAAGTTTTCATTCCGTAAACTGATGGGATATGGCGGGCCTCCCAGCAGGTAACGCCCTATCTCAGGCAAGGAGATGTGTTGCGGTGATTCGAGGTGCGGAAAATGGTGAGTAGGGAGCGGCCGTGGCGTAAGAAACTGTCCCGGCATTCGCCTTAGCGAAGAGAATGGAAAACCATGAAAAACCATTGTCAGGACAGTCGACGGTGGGACCAACTCACCGCCTCCCGAATGCAGAGCTGTAGAGCCGAAGCCATTCCGCTCGGTGTTCGCTCAAGTTTGCCCGTAAATACAAACGTTGTTGCTATTGGTTTTAATGTCGTGCCGACGCAGACAGGTCTTGTGGCAACGACGGGGTAGGATAGTGTTAGGACTGGGAAGGAAGCGAACGTGGCATTAAATTAAGGTACATTTGCATGCTGTAAAAAGGGGAAGCCATGGGATACCCCCTCCAGGGCTGCCGAGTGTGGGGTTCGAATCCACCGTTTCCCGAATACAAGCTCAGAGTTACGTGGTCATAAATACACTGTGATAACATTGTGTGATTTAAACTCTTTAATGTTTGCTGTAGATAAGTCCAACTCCTTGGCTGAAAAGTTTAGCATACTGGTCTTCGGTTCAGAGGGCCCCGGGTTCGATTTCCGGCCAAGTCGGGGATTTTAACTTTGGTTAATTCTTCTAGCTCATGTACTCGAGGTTTTTGTTCGCCTACATACAAACATCCACTTACATAAAATATATCACTGTACAAACCGCACAGAAACACGCAATAGACAATACTTTCCTCCACGAGGGGTTGGCGTCAAGAAAGGCATCCGGCCGTAGAACTGGGCTAAATCCAAACAAAATGCCGACCAGAAAATTGGAAAATGGCCACGGAGAACAATAATAATATGTAAATATAGAAGCAGAAGGAGAATGTTGTAGATAACAGGTATAGGAAAAGCGAATATGCGACGGTTGCTAAGGACAATATTCATTCAATTAGAGAGACTCACGGCTCAAAATGACAAATTCAATCGCACCTCTGTCTGATGGCATTTGAAGGTACTTAAATAGGCCAGCCTCATGTTGGTAGATTTACTGCAGTCGGCCAGTTCTTACTCCGCGGCCTCTCCAAAAACCATAAAAGTAACGTAAAACTATTATTATTATTATTATTATTATTATTATTATTATTATTATTATTATTATTATTATTATTATTAAGTTATTAAATTCTAGTGTTTTATAGCCAGACTTTCAGAGCTAATATACAGCACTGTTCTATACGGAGAACAATAGTGACAATGGGAAAAGTAACGATTACTTTGTTATCAACTGACACCCAGTATATGTTTATACATTCAGCACTTGAAACTGTCACGTCATCCCTTCCTCACATTCTCTCTGTTTTTCTTTATTAGAACTCAATGGTCATCTACTTAGAACTCATGGTCATCAGGTTCCAGCAGTGTAGCCTTTCGCTGTGGAATTAGTCGACGTCAGAGGTTTCGAATTGCACCCCTGTTATTGTACAATATGTACCGGTATCGTACATCACCGCTCTTCCTCCCAGGCTAAATATGTAACTCGAAAGCGACAGAAGTTTACACTTCAATCCAGCTAATTGCTGTGAGGTTGCTTTCGGGAGATAGTGGGTTCGGGTTCCACCGTCGGCAGCCTTGAAGATAGTTTTCCGTGGTTTCACATTTTCACACCATAGAAATGCTGGGATGTACCTTAATTAAGGCCACGACCGCTACCTTCCCAATCCCAGACGTTTCCCATCCCTCCATTGCGATGCTTCGCCGAAAACTTTCCATGTGTTAGTGCGACGTTAAACAAGTAGCGTACAGAACTCCAGCTAATTGACATGAAAAGCCTTCAATTAGGTATTTTTCTTTGTTCAGACAGGGTTCACATTACATTTCTTACGTGTGATGGTGTTCCCCTTACATAAGGGAAATTAGCATTTCATTCCAAAAGTAATGCATAATCACCACGAAAAGATTTAAAAAAAAATATTTTTCAATTCAGAGCCCATGCATGATGAGTTTTGATTGAGATACATACAGTTATACAAAGTCGCATAATTAGCTGCAGAGGCTGTCATATTTCAGTCCTTGCTAGATTCTCATAAATTATCTGAAAAATGTATTTATTTATTTATTTATTTATTTATTTATTTATTTATTTATTTATTTATTTTATTTATTTTGCTAGTAGCTTTACGTAGCACTGACACAGATAGGTCTTATGGAGACGATGGGATAGGAAAGGCCTAGGAGTTGGAAGGAAGCAGCCGTGGCCTTAAATTAAGGTACAGCCCCAGCATTTGCCTGGTGTGAAAATGGGAAACCACGGAAAACCATCTTCAGGGCTGCCGACAGTGGGATTCGAACCCACTATCTCCCGCATTCAAGCTCACAGCCGCGCGCCCCTAACCGCACGGCCAACTCTCCCAGTAATTCTCTCAAATAAACTACATTTCAATGCTGGTTTTACCTTCACTGTATAAAGTTTACATTTCACTCCATCTAATTAACATGAAAAGCCTTGAATCTGTTTTATTTTTCTGTTCAGACGAAGGTTCACCTTACATTTCTTACATAAGGACAATTTGCATCTCATTCCATAGTAAACTGTAGTTGCTATAATATTTCTTTACAACAGATGGAGGCAATGATCACCCTCAGAACTGAGTTTTCCTTTTCTCTGTGATCTCCGAACTTGGCCTCCCTCGCTTGGAATTTCCCTTTCCAATCTGACGCAGAGTTTGTGCAAGATCAAAACTAATTTACTTCTTGTTGATGGTCTAACATTTGTTGCCGAGATTCATTTACTTTTCTATACAAAATACGAGTAACTTACTTATCACTGCTTTATCCACCAGATGGTAAAACAATGGAAAATACTTTTTTCTGTTTGATTACATCGCACCGACACAGACAGGTCTAGTGGCGACGATGGGATGGGACAGGGCTAGAATTAGAAACAAAGCGACCGCGGCCTTAATTAAGGTACACACACCGGGCGAGTTGGCCGTGCGCGCAGAGGCGCGCGGCTGTGAGCTTGCATCCGGGAGATAGTAGGTTCGAATCCCACTATCGGCAGCCCTGAAAATGGTTTTCCGTGGTTTCCCATTTTCACACCAGGCAAATGCTGGGGCTGTACCTTAATTAAGGCCACGGCCGCTTCCTTCCAACTCCTTGTCCTTTCCTATCCCATCGTCGCCATAAGACCTATCTGTGTCGGTGCGACGTAAAGCCCCTAGCAAAAAAAAAAAAAAATTAAGGTACAGCCATAGTATTTGCCTGGTGCAAACATGGGAAACCGCGGAAAATTATCTTCTGGCCTGTCGACAGTGAGGTTCGAACCCACTACCTTCCGAATGCAAACTCACAGGCACGTGACCCAAACCGTGTAGTCAATTCGCTCGTTAAAAAGTACCACTTGCTGATTTTCATTTCGTTGTAAAAGTACTCAACTGTCTAAGAGAATGTATGGATAAAGTTTCCTTTGTACATATGCAAGGGTTGATACAGATCAGTCTTAATGTATTTCATTACCAGTTGTAAGAAATGTGTTTACGCCTGCTGCGGTACCGCAAGTTAGCGGTAGTTATCAGTATGCTACATCTCGACAACTTGCTAAATAAGCCGTCCTACTACAAAACTTACCTGCATACTTGTTCAGAGAAAAGGACGGAAAGAGCAAATAGGACAACGGTATTCATGGAAATTCCGGTAACATTTTTCCTTTACTCCAAATTCCCAAGTCTTTTCTTGTCTTTTTTGGTGGTGGAGCCCTTGCCTCATTATTATCCTTGTTCCCCTGTCCTATAGTGAAGCTTGCACAGTATAGTCTACTTGCTCGTCTGGAAATCTGCATAGATGTATCTAAACTTTTCCTGAAGGATAGCATTAAAATAAAAATGTACATACAAGTTAAATCCATTAATTAAAAATATAACCTTTGTTTTTCTGGAGGGTATTCTACAAATCCTCTTTGACGTTTCTTGTCTACAATCGGCCGATGTGCGATTTTGAGCTCCTAAACTCTGCAGTGAAGTTGAGATTGCATGCGTGTTTGTGTCGTCTGCTTCAGAACGACCTACTGAGAAATAAATCACCGTCCAGACATTTCTGTTTGAAACACCTCCTGTGCGTTGAATGAATGTGGATAAAAGCTTTCTTCGGCTTATCTCTTTTTATTTTGTATTGTTGTCGAAAAATACACTACAATTGGCAGAAATCCGTGAACAATGCATGCTTACAACAGTACAGTTACGAAATTAAAATTACATGAAATAAAAGTTACAACAAAGGATTACAGGAAGGCAAAACATAACAAAGGATTATATTAAAACAAGAAATTGCACGATAACGAAAGAAGAAAAACAAAAAAATACATGAAGACAAAGTACAAAAATGTACGAATGATTTATAATAATCCGGCTCCTTGACTGAATAGTCAGCGTTGAGGCTTTCGGTTCAGAGGGCCCCGGGTTAGATTCCTGGTCGGGTCAGAGATTTTACTTGTGTCTGGTTAATTCCTCTGATTCGGGGACTGGGTGTTTGTGTTTCCCCAACGCATTCCTCTTCATATTCACACAATACACCACACTACCAACTACCACAACAGCGAATACATCCCTCCACGTAGGGTTGGTGCCAGGAAGAGCAAGTGGCTGTGCCGTTTTGGTCATGTAGCTATCAGCTTGCATTCTGGAGATGGTGGGTTCGAACCCCACTGTCGGCAGCCCTGAAGATGGTTTTCCGTGGTTTTCCATTTCGTCACCTTGGGCTCTGAAAGCCAGAGCTCTACCGTCTGAGTAACTCAGCCCGTCCCATCTGAAGTAAAATAAAGACATGTATTATGTTGAGGAAAGTATTAAAAATGTCATATCACAAATGCTATTACTAAGAACCATTGCCCGACTTACAGTTATAGTGGTGCAGTACATCGGTTGATAGGTTTTGACGTCAAGAAGGGCATCCTGTCGTAAAAATGTCATATAATTTTATCTCATCTCATACCCGATCTCGTATCAGGAAACGGGACTAAAGACATAGATACATTCATACATTTTCTCGTATATCTCGGGCTTTACCCCCACCTCCGGAAACTCTACTTTAAATTCGGAATGCGAGATATACACGGGGAATTAAGAAATTGAACTGGATTAAAATTAAAATACGTTTTTCAAAGTAATAAAGCATCACGCCTTCATATATTACATTGAATTACGTTCTGTATTGAAATAGTTCATTTCCAAGGACAGGAAATTTTCTACTTTTCAGGCCCGAGAACGCTTATTTTCACTTGCAGGTATTTTCAAGAGCAACTTTATGTTTTCGCCAATAACGTATGTTCCAGCCTAGGGCCAAACTTGCGTGATTTCACGCTGCATTACTGCGTGAAATCTCGCGTCAAAAATAGACAGCACTAACTTGGACTGGGCCGGCCACACACAGAGTGATTTCCCGCCGCGGGACAACAGACCAGGCGCGTCTTCAAGGTTGCCCGCTCCGAATGGGCCGAGGTTTTCCCGTTCAGTGCCTGGCTAGAAGACGCTGCGGTATTGTGTTCTTGTACGAAAACGTGTCGTCCATCTCCGTTCGTTTCTCTTACGCAGCAATACATTCTCTTGTGTTTCTTTTGCAGATAGATTTTTTAACAAACAGAAAAGCATTTCAAATGAAGTCACGGACATTCTGCAGTACTCAAAAAATGTATCTTGGTTGTCGTTTGGTTTATTGTGTAGGAGCACAAATTGTCCAGTTGATGACCTGTCACTTATTACAGGATGGATCCAATATTTTCTTTGACGAACACGACGACGAACAGCAACCAACATAGAACATAACCCAATAGCGGAGTTATTATTTAATGGAATTCATTTCATATGGAAATGAAATGGCGTATGGCTTTTAGTGCCGGGAGTGTCCAAGGACAAGTTCGGCTCGCCAGATGCAGGTCTTTTGATTTGACACCCGTAGGCGACCTGCGCGTCGTGATGAGGATGAAATGATGATGAAGGCGACACATACACCCAGCCCCCGTGCCAGTGAAATTAACCAATTATGGTTAAAATTCCCGACCCTGCCGGGAATCGAACCCGGGACCCCTGTGACCAAAGGCCAGCACGCTAACCATTTAGCCATGGAGAGCAAAGGCGATGCATTGGTACTTCACAACAATCAACACACTCAAAAAATAACGCCTTGCAAACACACGCGCCCTGTGGTCCAGCTGCATGAAAAAATCGCAGAAATCCAGCGTGACAAAACGCGAGTGTGGACACCCACATCGCAGATCGTCCAGCTACGCAGCATGAAATCACGCAAGTGTAGCCTTAGCCTTACATTAAATTTTCGGTCCGCGGCACGACGATTGTGTTCCCCCGCACATTTAATCACTGGAAGTTGAAAACTTTCCATAATATAATTGAACGCTTCTCCATAATTCACGCATAAAGGAAGTCACGCTGAAAAGCAAAGTATCAGAAAGAAAATGCATTGCACTCGATCTTATACCTTACATTCAACTAATGTCGTGTTATCCTGAAACTGTAGACATTTCAACAATATGTTATTCCATCTGGCCAGGCTTCATGCAATACCAGAAACCCTGTGTGATGAGAAGGCCTGGTCGGTCTATTACGTTCTCTAAACAACTTACTTATCCTGATTACTGTGTTTAGAGGATAGGCTTTACCAAACGTGTACCTCCACAATATTTATTAATACACTCATGTAGTATTATCTGCGGTGTTATTGGCAGTTAATTTACGGAATACTGCGGAAATATCCGAAATAATGCGGATGTATCAAAAGTATTACAATTGCAATCTAATACATTAATTAAACAGTACATTATAATACTGTTAAATAATAAATAAATACAACATAATTAACAGATGATCTAGTTTATTCTGATAATCATTCAAAAATGCGTCATACTTCCAATTTTGTCTTAATATTGTGGATTTAACCGAGTCTCCCACACGTACTTACTTTATTCCATGCAAGGAGATACTGCTAGATGTTGGCTGAATGATCACCGTTGTTGTCTCCGGCTCAAAGGTCCCTGGGTTCGATTCTCGGCCAGGCCGGGGATTTTTACTGCGAATGGTTAAATCCTCTACCTTGTGGACTGCGTATTTGCATTGGTCTTTATGGACATCTCTTCATCTTCATTCAGTACACCACACTACCAACCGCAATTATGAATACGTTACTCCACATAGGGTTGACGTCAGGAAGGCCAACTGGCCGTAAAACTGGGCCAAATTCACACGAAATTCCAACCACCCCGTCCGCCTCTATGGTGTAGTGGTTAGTGTGATTAGCTGCCACTCCCGGAGGCCCGGGATCGATTCCCGGCTCTGCCACGAAATTTGGAAAGTGGTACGAGGGCTGGAACAGGGTCCACCCAACCTCGATAGGTCAACTAAGTAGAGGTGGGTTCGATTCCCACCTCAGCCATCCTGGAAGTGATTTTCCGTGGTTTCCCACTTCTCCTCCAGGCAAACGCCGGGATGGTACCTAATTTAAGGCCTCGGCCGCTTCCTTCCCTCTTCCTTGTCTATCCCTTCCAATCTTCCCCTCTCCCACCACGGCTCCTGTTCAGCATAGCAGGTGAGGCCGCCTGGGCGAGGTACTGGTCATCCTCCCCAGTTGTATCCCCCGACCCAATGCCTCACGCTCCAGGACACTGCCCTTGAGGCGGTAGAGGTGGGATCCCTCGCTAAGTCCGAGGGAAAAGCCAACGCTGGAGGGTAAGCAGATTAAGAAAGAAAGAAAATTCCAACCCCCAAGAAATTGGGAAAAGCTCAAGAAGAAGCAACGGTTGATTATTATTATTATTATTATTATTATTATTATTATTATCATTATTATTATTATTATTATTATTATTATTATTGCTGGGGGCACTATTTGTTGTTTGTACGTTTGTTTCTTGTAAGTCAAATTATTTTAAAGTACAAAAATAGATATCTTCCTTAGTTCTTAAGATATCCAGAGAAATACTACGAGGAGATGTCCACGACTTCTTTCTCTTCTGGTTTCTTTTTTTATTTCACATTCCCCCTTCATAACTGAGAGATATGATCGCTACCCAACAGGATAGAAATTAACAATTGCTGACCATGACATATCAAGGCTACCAAGCATGAAAATCATATCAACCCGTGACATATCACTCCGACACATGACACATTTTTCTGTGCTTTAATCTACAATGTACATGTTTGTGGGTTACTGTAGTCACGTCCTAGTTCGTGAACCATGGGCAACGGCTGAGTGGCCTAGTAAGTGGTCCTGAGAGTCGGGATACCAGTTGCTATGGAATGGGAGTGGGCATCTCGGACATATTCTGAGTCATGGCCCTCCTTGTGTTCAGGCGGCTAGGACTATACAATTCACCGGTGGTCCATAACCCGTTAGAGGAGAGATCCTCACTCTGACTATGTGCAAGTAGAGTAGCATCCTGCTTCATGAATTTACCGAGCTCAGAACATTTTAAGCAAGCCTCGGACCTATGGGAGTAATGGAGTCCCACTCCCATTTGACAGGCGAGGGACTCCTTGGAAACAACTTGGCGAACGAAATGGAATTCGATGGGGAGCTATCAATATTAATGGGGCTTATGGAAGAAAGAAGGTAGAACTGGCTGAGACAGCAAAGAGGATGCATCTAGATGTGCTAGGAGTAGGCCTAAGTGATATGCGGGTAAGGGGAGATAACGAGGAAGAGATAGGAGATTATAAAGTGTACTTGACGGGTGTTAGAAAGGGAAGGGCAGAGTCTGGGGTAGGGCTCTTTATCAGGAATACCATTGCACGCAACATAGTTTCTGTTAGGCACGTAAATGAGCGAATGATGTGGGTAGATTTGTCAGTTGGAGGAATTAGGACAAGAATTGTGTACGTGTATTCACCATGTGAGGGTCCAGATGAGGATGAAGTTGACAAGTTTTATGAAGCATTGAGTGACATCGTGGTCAGGGTGAACAGCAAGGATAGTGTTGTAACCAAGGTTGAAGTTTACAGAACACAACTTTTATTGCTTCACTTTATAATATTTACACAAATAACTGAAATTTATTTTGAAGCAAAAAGGAATATTGAATCTTGAGAAAAGTTTGTCTTTATACAATATGTACAGGTTTGCAGTCTTTATATACACTTCTATCTTGAAAAGATAGTCTTTGTGAATTGACACGTTGATAGTCGAGAACTATCTGGCACACTAACATAAATGTTTATGAGAGTCCTTGTTTGTTGAAGTGCCTGAATTCCTAAAAAGCAAGTTCAATTGATTGAAGAAATTCCACCTAGCGAAACTAAGGGAGCTTGCATAAGTTAGGGAATGAAAATGGCTTGTAAAAGAATTACGTGACATAGGCAGAGGAAATAGGTAAGGGAGCGGTGACCAGAGGTGAAACCTCGCACTGCCAGAAATTCAGTCCACCTGGTCGAAGCACATTTTCAAGAGGAGTAGCCTCCGTGCTCGACGTAGGGTGTATTCTGGAGCTGGACACCGGGGCAAGTGGGCAAGTGAGCAGGCCGGGAGCTCCTATTTATAGTACACTCGATGGTCAGGCACGCGCACTGAGGGCTGCGCGTCGAAGCTAGCAGAATGATACACAGGCGCGCGTGCAGCTGGCTGGCGGGGCGAGAAGGGAGCGCCGGACATACAACACCCTCCCCTCCTAAATGCGCCGGTACGGCGTGAAACGGCGGCGGCGCTGGCGGCGACTGCGATGCTGGGGCGGAGCTGCTGATATCTCTGTTGTATTGTCCGGAGCTGGAACTGGGCGGAGTGGCGCTGTCTCGTCCTGAAAGGAACCCATTGTTATTAAATGATCTAAAGCTCTTTCAGCAATAGATTTATCTGGTTTAGCAATAGCATCAATAGCTGGACAGGGGCGGTAGCGCAGACGTATCTGATCTTGATGGCGGCAGATACGTTTCTCCGTAGTCTGTATCTCGTAGAGACGATGACCCAAAGATCTGCAGATGACTCCAGGTATCCAGAGTGGGTTGGATTTGAATGTCCTGGTGTAGACCTTGTCGTTGAGGGAGAACTTCGTTGGTGAGGTCTTATGCTGGGCCGGAAGAGGCTGTAACAGAGAAAGTAAAGTTCTGTGAGGTCGTCCATGGAGCTTCTGTGCAGGAGTGATATTATCAGCGCCGGGTAGAGTTCTGTAGTTGTTTAAGAGTTGGAGCAAGGCTTGGTCTTTGGTTAAGCCTGAAGAGACAGCTTTCTTCATACTTCTTTTAAATGTTTGTACGAAGCGTTCAGCTTCACCATTAGATTGAGGGTGAAAAGGTGGTGCTAGGATATGACGAATGCCATTATGTGTACAAAAGTTCTGAAAAGCAGTAGCTGTAAATTGAGGTCCGTTGTCCGAAATGAGGACTTGCGGTAAACCTTCTGTAGTAAAGATTTTCTGGAGAGCACGAATGGTAGCTTCAGTTGTAGTAGTCGAATGCCTATCCACGACATATGGAAAGTTTGACAGTGAATCGATGACTATTAACCACATGGAATTGAGGAAAGGACCTGCGAAATCGATGTGAACTCGTTCCCATGGAGTAGTAGCAGGAGGCCATGAAGCAAGATCAGAAGACGGGGCGTTCTGATTCGTTTGACATTGCTCACAATGACGTATTAGCTTTTCGATGGCGGCATCAATACCGGGCCAGTAGCAGTGTTGACGGGCGAGTTGCTTTGTTCTGGAGATACCCCAATGGCTTTGGTGTAATAACTCGAGAACTTGTTTCTGTAGGCTAAGTGGGATAACCACTCGGAAGATGGTGCCTGCTTCTAGTAGTACAACTCCGGCACGAGTCGTTAGACGATGCTGCATACGATGATAAGGTGCCAGGTGGGCAGGAAGTGTGCTCTGAAGAGGCCAACCGTTGCGGATGTAAGTACGTACAGTAGCAAGTGTACTGTCCTTATCCGTAGCTTTAGCTATGCAGGTAGCATCAATAGGAAAACTGGAGACAGTATCTTCAAGTTCTATGTCCAACTGAAGACATTCAGATTCTTGAGAATCGAAGGCAGTATCAGGACCAACGGGTAAGCGGGAGAGGGCATCAGCATTACAATGCTGGGATGTGGCTCGATATACAATCTGATAGGAATAATCAGAAAGGAACATGGACCATCTTTGAAGCTTTCTGAGGGAATTCTCTGGGACCTTATTACCAGGATGGAATAAGTGTACGAGAGGCTTATGATCGGTAATGATCAGGAAATGGTTGCCATAAAGATATTCATTGAAACGGCGAATACCAAAGATGATGGCTAAAGCTTCTTTCTCTATCTGTGAGTATCGACGTTGATGGTCATTAAGTGTTTTCGAAGCGAAGGCGATGGGGCGTTCTTGTCCATGACGATCCTTCTGGGAGAGAACTGCACCGACACCGTAGTCTGAAGCATCAGTAGCTAGCGTGATGATCTTGTCGGGCTGAAAATGAGTGAGTTGTATAGCTTGAATTAAGGCGTTGTTGATTGTTTTCCATGCCTGTTGGCATTGCGGAGTCCACTGAAACTTAACACCTTTTTTACGTAGAGCGTTTAATGGAGCTGCCACTGTAGCGAAGCGTGGAATGAACTTATTATAATAGTTCGCTTTGCCTATGAAGGACTGAAGCTGCTTGAGGTTCTGAGGTGCTGGCATGTTTACTATGGCTGAGACATTCTGTGTACGAGGACGAATTCCATTCTTATCAAGTATATGTCCTAGGTAGTGAACTTGAGGCTGAAAGAAGGTACATTTAGTGAGATTCGCTCGTAGGCCATTGTCTTTCAATTTCTGGAGAAGGAGGCGTAGATTGGTTAGATGTTCCTGATGATCTTTTCCAGTAACAATAATATCATCCAGGTAGTTAGCACAACCGGGAATGGAGGCGGTGAGCTGAGCCAAATAGCGCTGAAAAATAGCCGCTGAGGAGGAAACACCGAATGGGAGCCGCTGGAGCTGGAGCAGTCCGAGAGGAGTGTTGAGTGTGAGAAATTTCTTAGATTCTTCGTCTAAAAGTAGCTGGAGATATGCTTCTTTAAGATCAACTCGAGAGAAGAATTGTCCACCAGAGAGACGACGGAATAAGTCTTCTGGACGTGGAATAGGAAAGATATCTGTGTCGAGTTGTGCGTTGACTGTAGATCGAAAATCGCCACAAAGTCGAACATTACCATCAGGTTTCTTGATTACCACGAGTGGAGTAGCCCATTGACTAGCAGTAACTGGTACAACAATTCCAGTTTGTATCCATCTTTCTAATTCTTTCGTGACCTGGTCTTGAAGTGCTATGGGTACTGGACGTGCTTTGAGGAAGCGAGGCTTAGCTCCGGATTTCAGCTGTATGTGAGCTGTATAGTCTTTTGCTGTTCCGAGCTGAGAGTCGAAGACTTCAGGAAACTGCGCTAGGAGAGCGGTAACGTCAGAAGTAGGATGCAATGTAGATACGACGTTAATGTTGTCATGTATCTGGAAACCAAATAAGTTAAATAGATCCATGCCCATAATGTTTGATGCAGTGTAGTTGTTAACTACGAGAAGAGGAATGGCCTTCTGAATTCCTTTATAACTAGCCTGAAGCTTAATTTGACCTTTGATGTCAATTTTCTTCTTGTTAAATGTCACGAGCTGGATGTCAGCTGGAGCGCATGAAGGTGCACCTAAGTCGTGGTAGGTAGTCAGGTTAATAATAGAGACCGGTGATCCAGTGTCTAATTGAAAATCGACAGATCTATCAGAGAATGAGAGAGGAATGATGATTTTGTGAGAATCCTTTGTGGGAAGAATAAGATTGATCTGATCAACTTCCATGTCTTGGCGGGGCTGTATATGCTTCCGGCGCGCTGCAGTAGTCTTAGCAGGGCGGAGCGAACTTTGACAGACAGTCTGAATGTGTCCAAGTTTATTACATCGTTCACAAGTAGCTTTGAAAAAACGACAGTCACGACGTTCATGATGCTTGAAACAACCTCGGCAAGAAGGCAGGAGTTTCGAGGTGCTTTTAGAATTGGGCTTCCGTGTAGCATTGCGAGAGGGAACCTGGCGAGAATGCTTGGTGGAGAGCGCCTTATCCGTACGGTTCACTGGAGCAGAGGACTTGCGGGCCTGAGGCGAGACTTGTGCAACTTCGTGTGGAGAAGCTATGGCTGCGGCAGTCTTGGTAGTAAGCTCATAAACCGTAGCAATACGCTGGACGTCTTCTAAAGAAGGGTTACTCTGCTTGACAGCGTCAAAACGTATTTTGTCTTCAGGCGTATGTAAAATTATCATGTCCCGAATGAGAGAATCAGTGTAGGATGAACCACAACCGTCCTTGGAGCAGATGAACTGGCAGGGTTTAGCTAGACCACGCAATTCAGTTATCCATTCAGTATGTGTCTGATGGGGTTGCTTTCTGCACTGAAAAAATTTATAGCGAGCAGCCACTATGTGAGGAGCTTTGGCATAGTGTTCCGTGAGACGGGCCAAGAGCTGCGTGAAGGGTACCTCAGATAAGTGTTCTTCCGGACTTAATTTACGTAGTAATTCACACGTAGCATTGCCAACCGAACTAAGAAATAGTGCGCGGCGGCGTTGATCATCTGTGACAGAATGGCAGATGAAATGCTGTTGTAAACGGGCTAAATAAACTGACCATTCTTCCTTAGCTGGATCAAAAGCAGAGAACGGAGGAATAGCTGATGGCTGTGTAGAGACAGAAATAGCTTGAATAGCCTGAATTAATGCTGCCTGTTGTTGTTGCATAAACTGTTGTTGTTGCTGCTGTAAGGCTTGGAAAACCGTAGCGAGTTGTTCCGCAGTAGCCATTGCGAGATGCGTGCAAGAAATAGTAAGGTAAGCTGTGTGTCAGAACTGGTTGGAGTGTCGTTGTTGTTTAGCACGTCACCGTAGAGTTGACAACTGGGGCCCGTTGAATTGTAGTGTTGGTTTCGTGTGTACCTCGTCGCTATAGAGTTGGCAACTGGGGCCGAAGAATTGTAGTTTGTTGCTTTTTACCTCGTCGCCAGAGAGTTGGCGACTGGGGCCGATGAATTGTATTTTGGTGCTTTTTTACCTCGTCGCCATAGAGTTGGCGACTGGGGCCGATGAATTGTAGTGTCGCTTTTTTACCTCGTCGCCATAGAGTTGTGTTGTAACCAAGGTTGAAGTTTACAGAACACAACTTTTATTGCTTCACTTTATAATATTTACACAAATAACTGAAATTTATTTTGAAGCAAAAAGGAATATTGAATCTTGAGAAAAGTTTGTCTTTATACAATATTTACAGGTTTGCAGTCTTTATATACACTTCTATCTTGAAAAGATAGTCTTTGTGAATTGACACGTTGATAGTCGAGAACTATCTGGCACACTAACATAAATGTTTATGAGAGTCCTTGTTTGTTGAAGTGCCTGAATTCCTAAAAAGCAAGTTCAATTGATTGAAGAAATTCCACCTAGCGAAACTAAGGGAGCTTGCATAAGTTAGGGAATGAAAATGGCTTGTAAAAGAATTACGTGACATAGGCAGAGGAAATAGGTAAGGGAGCGGTGACCAGAGGTGAAACCTCGCACTGCCAGAAATTCAGTCCACCTGGTCGAAGCACATTTTCAAGAGGAGTAGCCTCCGTGCTCGACGTAGGGTGTATTCTGGAGCTGGACACCGGGGCAAGTGGGCAAGTGAGCAGGCCGGGAGCTCCTATTTATAGTACACTCGATGGTCAGGCACGCGCACTGAGGGCTGCGCGTCGAAGCTAGCAGAATGATACACAGGCGCGCGTGCAGCCTGCTGGCGGGGCGAGAAGGGAGCGCCGGACATACAACAGATAGAATAGTGCTAATGGGCGATTTCAATGCGAGAGTTGGTAATAGAACTGAAGGATACGAAAGGGTGATGGGTAAATGTGGGGAAGATATGGAAGCTAATGAGAATGGGAAGCGTTTGCTGGACTTCTGTGCTAGTATGGGTTTAACTGTTACGAATACATTCTTCAAGCATAAGGCTATTCACCGCTACACATGGGAGGATAGAGGTACCAGATCCATAATAGATTATATCTCAACAGACTTTGAATTCAGGAAATCTGTTAGGAATGTACGAGTTTTTCGCGGATTATTCGATGGTACAGACCCTTATCTGATCTGTAGTGAACTAAGTATCTCTAGGCCTAGGGTAGAGAAAGTGAAATCTGTCTGCAAACGAATAAGGGTAGAAAATCTCCAGGACGAGGAAATTAGACAGAAGTACATGGATATGATCAGTGAGAAGTTTCGAACAGTAGACATTAAGCAGGTTCGGGATATAGAAAGTGAATGGGTGGCATACAGGGATGCTGTAGTAGAAACAACAAGGGAATACCTAGGAACAACGTGTGTAAAGATGGGAAAAGGCGAACATCTTGGTGGAATGATGACGTGAGAGCAGCCTGTAAACGTAAAAAGAAGGCTTATCAGAAATGGCTCCAAACAAGGGCCGAGGCAGACAGGGATTTGTACGTAGATGAAAGAAACAGAGCGAAACAAATAGTTGTTGAATCCAAAAAGAAGTCATGGGAAGATTTTGGTAATAACCTGGAAAGGTTAGGTCAAGCAGCTGGGAAACCTTTCTGGACAGATATAAAGAATCTTAGGAAGGGAGGGAAAAAGGAAATGAACAGTGTTTTGAGTAATTCAGGTGAACTCATAATAGATCCCAGGGAATCACTGGAGAGGTGGAGGGAATATTTTGAACATCTTCTCAATGTAAAAGGAAATCATCCTGGTGGTGTTGCAAACAGCCAAGCTCATGGGGAGGAGGAAAATGATGTTGGTGAAATTATGCTTGAGGAAGTGGAAAGGACGGTAAATAAACTCCATTGTCATAAGGCAGCAGGAATAGATGAAATTAGACCTGAAATTGTGAAGTATAGTGGAAGGCAGGGATGAAATGGCTTCATAGAGTAGTAAAATTAGCGTGGAGTGTTGGTAAGGTACCTTCAGATTGGACAAAAGCAGTAATTGCACCTATCTATAAGCAAGGGAACAGGAAGGATTGCAACAACTATCGAGGTATCTCATTGATTAGTATACCAGGCAAAGTATTCACTGGCATCTCGGAACGGAGGGTGCGATCAGTCGTCGAGAGGAAGTTGGATGAAAACCAGTGTGGTTTCAGACCACAGAGAGGCTGTCAGGATCAAATTTTCAGTATACGCCAGGTAATTGAAAAATGCTACGAGAGGAATAGGCAGTTGTGTTTATGTTTCGTAGATCTAGAGAAAGCATATGACAGAGTACCGAGGGAAAAGATGTTCACTGTGCTGGGAGTTATGGAATTAAAGGTAGATTATTAAAATCAATCAAAGGCATTTATGTTGACAATTGGGCTTCAGTGAGAATCGATGGTAGAATGAGTTCTTGGTTCAAGGTACTTACAGGTGCACCGGGCGAGTTGGTCGTGCGCGTAGATGCGCGCGGCTGTGAGCTTGCATCCGGGAGATAATAGGTTCGAATCCCACCATCGGCAGCCCTGAAAATGGTTTTCCGTGGTTTCCCATTTTCACACCAGGCAAATGCTGGGGCTGTACCTTAATTGAGGCCACGGCCGCTTCCTTCCAACTCCTAGGCCTTTCCTATCCCATCGTCGCCATAAGACCTATCTGTGTCGGTGCGACGTAAAGCCCCTACAAAAAAAAACTTACAGGTGTTAGACAAGGCTTCAATCTTTCACATTTGCTGTTCGTAGTTTACATGGATCATCTGCTAAAAGGTATAAAATGGCAGGGAGGGATTCAGTTAGGTGGAAATGTAGTAAGCAGTCTGGCCTATGCTGACGACTTGGTCTTAATGGCAGACTGTGCCGAAAGCCTGCCGTCTAATATCTTGGAAGTAGAAAATAGGTGCAATGAGTATGGTATGAAAATTAGCCTCTCGAAGACTAAATTGATGTCAATAGGTAAGAAATTCAACAGAATTTGTGACGTACCCGCTTTGCTCACAGATGTATGACAAATTTATAACGTGGCGGGTCACTTTAAAATTAAAATAAATAAATGATATGTCATGCTTTCTCCAGAAACAGTATCCCAAGGGCGCCAGTCTTCAAGCTTATGGCTTGAAAACAAAAGTAGATAATTAATAATAATAATAATAATAATAATAATAATAAATAAATAAAAAATACGTAATGAGACTCAAAAAACTCCCAGGGGTGGGGTGAACGGAACACAAATCATTAAGTACACTAACTAGGAATTTAAGGATCATTAATAATCATTTCGTAAAATACAAATTAAAACAGCTATTTATTAAGATGAAAAACGTGACGTAACGGCGTATTAACGAAATCTGAACTTACGGAAGCAAAAGAAAAAGTGAATGAAATTAACTCTAAGAAAATGAACTGTTGCGCGAAGACTTGCAGTAACTTATGCCATAAGCTCACCAAATGTAGACTCTGTTGTCTTGAAGCTGAAGATGGGTGGATCTCTCGTACAGCTGCCTCATCTGTTGTTGGATTCCAGTCCTACATCCACATTTCCTGTCTTTAACACTTCCTATTGTACTCCTTACATAAAGTCGTAATGAGTCCTAATTTTAAGTGCAAACCCACCATGGGTTATGTTCATGGAGAGAATACACTTGTATTCTTCCGAATTACGGAACAGTAGCGTAGCTAAACTCATAATAAAAGCTCTCCTGCCCTATACCAGTCAGAACCGGTCTCCCGTTGACTACCTCTCGTCATTGAGATAACAAGTCCCAATGAGAGTAACTTTTGAGTAGAATATACTCCGATGCGAAGTGAACTAATTTAAAATCTTCTCCGATGTGTAGACGTAGAATCGTAGTAAGAGTATCTTCCAAGCGTGAGAATCAGAATCAGAATGTCCGAATCTCCGAATCTGAATGTGAGTCTGAATGAGAATCTGACTGAGAATGTTAGTGTCCTCTCCAGCCCTTGTCGGTGGTATATATTGGTTCTAAAGTCTCCTTCCATCAGCCATATCACATGGTCCAGTAAGATTCGAGGTCTCATCCCTTCTCCCTTGTATAGCTGTGCATCCATCACGTTGCTTCATTACGTTCATTCACATAGGCTGAACTTTCCCGCTGAAATAAAGCGTCTCGAAGCTGAGTTTGAAAAGTGGGTGTTAATAATGTATCAACTGTCTTTTCATGAGGTGGAGAGGGTAATATCTCTCGTAACCTCGATGACGTACTTTTCCTGGAACTGGGCTGAAATTAGCCTGCTGACTCTGGTCACCTCACAACGGCTATTGGAAAATTTACTGCAAGTTATAAATATGCGTGATGTTGAAATACTTTACCCAATAATTTGTTCGTTCAGAATACGTTATAGCCGCGATACAAAGAAATGAAATGATGATTGAAATGGATGATAAAAGCCCTATATATATTATCAATTAAATATATAGTTCAATAATTAAAAACATTCAGTGATGTCCCAAATATAACAAATTGAATGTCAGATTGGTGGTACAAAGCTAGAACAGGTCGATAATTTCAAGTATTTAGGTTGTGTGTTCTCCCAGGATGGTAATATGGTAGGTGAGATTGAATTAAGGTGTAGTAAAGCTAATGCAGTGAGCTCGCAGTTGCGATCAACAGTATTCTGTAAGAAGGAAGTCAGCTCCCAGACGAAACTATCTTTACATCAGTCTGTTTTCAGACCAACTTTGCTTTACGGGAGCGAAAGATAGGTGGACTCGGGATATCTTATTCATAAATTAGAAGTAACAGACATGAAACTAGCAAGAATGATTGCTGGTACAAACAGGTGGGAACAATGGCAGGTGGGTACTCGAAATGAGGTGATAAAGGCTAATTTAGGAATGAACTCGATGGATGAAGCTGTACGCATAACCCGGCTTCGGTAGTGGGGTCATGTGAGGCGAATGGAGGAGGATAGGTTACCTAGGAGAATAATGGACTCTGCTATGGAGGGTAAGAGAAGTAGAGGGAGACCAAGACGACGATGGTTAGACTCGGTTTCTAACGATTTAAAGATAAGAGGTATAGAACTAAATGAGGCCACAACACTAGTTGCAAATAGAGGATTGTGGCGACGTTTAGTAAATTCACAGAGGCTTGCGGACTTGAACGCTGAAAGGCATAACAGTCTATAATAATAATGTATGTATGTATGTATGTGTGTATGTATGTATGTATGTATGTATGTATGTATGTATGTATGTATGTATGTATGTATGTATGTTTATCTACCATTTTTACTATCTACGGGTCCGGCTCCATGGTTAAATGGTTAATGTGCTGGCCTTTGTTCCAGAGGGGTCCCAGATACGATTTTCACCCGGGTCGGTGATTTTAACTTTCATTGGTGAACTTCGATTGCTCGGGGGCTACTACCTAGAGGTTGAATTTTTTCAAAAACTTTCTAATAAGGAACTTATCTTCACTAGGAAATGGAAGGAAATGAAGCTTAAACATCACTGATTGTGGTACATTACATTAGCAGAGCACATAATATGGAACATTTCACGTAAAATCGGGCAAAAGAATTGCAAAAAGTTAACTTTCTCAATTGTGATAATTAAAATAAATGTAGAAAATCTTAAAACCCAAGAGCATGTAAAAAATATTTTCCTCGCTGTAAGAGCGCTTACAGATAAAGGCGTTTAATCCATTGTATAAAAGCCCTTTTTTTTATAAATTCTGAGGACCTTACTTCAATTATCCTTAGAGACAGAAAACTGAATGGGATTTTATTTTCACATATAAAATATAAGAGACGGCCTATGCGGTGTAGTGGTTAGTATGATTAGCTGCAATCCCCGAGGCCCAGGTTCGATTTCCGGCTTTCTCACGTAGTTTGAAAATTGGTACGAGAACTGGAATGGGGTCCACTCAGCCTCGGGAGGTCACGTGAGTAGAGGGTGTTCAATCCCCACCTCAGTCATCCTCGAAGTTATTTTCCATTGTTTCCCCACTTCTTCTCCAGGCAAATGCCGGGTTGATACTTAACTTAAGGTCACGGTCGCTTCCTTCGCTCTTCCTTGTAAATCCCTTCCAATCTTCAAATCCCTCACAAGGCCCCTGTTCAGCGTAACAGGTGAGGCCCCCTGGGCAAGGTACTGGTCCTTCTTCTCATTTTTTCCCCGAGCACATTTCTTACGTTCCACCAATTTTCAAACTACGTGAGAAAGCCGGAAATCTAACCTGGGCCTCGGGGATTGCAGCTAATCATACTAACCACTACACCGCATAGGCCGTCTCTTATATTTTATCTGTGAGATGGGATCCCTCGCTGAGACAGGGGGAAACCAACCCTGGAGTGTAAACAGATTAAATAAATAAATAAATAAATAAATAAATAAATAAATAAATAAATAAATAAATAAATAAATAAATAATATTATTTGCTTTACGTTCCACTTACTACTTTTACGGTTTTCGGAAACGCCGAGTTGTCGCAGGAGTTCTTTTACGTGCCTGTGAATCCACCGACACGAGGCTGACGTATGTGAGCACTTCAAATACTACCGGTCTGAGCCAGGATCGAACCTGCCAAGTTGAAGTCAGAAGGCCATCGCCTCAACCGTCTGAGCCACTCAGCCCGGCAAACAAATAAATAATATAGGATATTTAATTATATATGAATCATGTGGGTTGTGCACTTTTTTATTGAGATAATCATTAAAATGTTACTATTTTTTATTTCTTTTGCTAGTGGTTTAACGTCGCACAAACACATAAAAGGGCCACCTCCCCCTTCAGGATAGGAAAGAAAACATTCAGTAGCAGCAGTAGTAGTAGTAGTTGTTGTTGTTGTAAAGAAATGAAGGTCCTATCATGAATCGTTTATTCATATTTTTTTAACAAAGACGATTGACGGAAAAATATGCTATTTTCAACATTTAATATAATGAATACTGTTGAACAGAAGAATCTGATGTTGTGACGAAGTGAATATCTCCAACCACTTCTATTTTCTGAGATATATTTCAATATTTTTTAAAAATTAGATTTCACATGGAGTGCCCCACGTGTGAATTTAGAAAGCGTTGGCGATCGTGCCCCATTCTATTGTGAGAGTTCGACATTTACGTCTGCTCGAGTAACTGTTTTATTTCGTTTTTCTTAGTACTTAAAACTAAAATAATGAGCTGTTATGCAATTATCTTCACGTTGGTTGTAAGCCGTATGTTATTAATTCTTAATGATGTTACGTCTTCATGTGTGATCGTCGTGACTAAGTGCCAGTGGATCAATTCCAATCCACAAACAGCGACTTAGTACAAACGACAGAATGACAGTCTCACTACCTGGGTTCACCTTAGCCACACAAGTTTTCTCTCCTACAAAATCTTCATCCGTACTTATAATTAATAGGATTCATCCTCTTTCTACTCACAAAACATAATTTATAGGGCTTATCCTCTTTCTACTCACAAAACTGTTACTCCTTCGTTCTGTCCATTTCTGGTGTCTTGCTAAATCCCAGGCAAGTTTTCTCACCTCTTCTTATATCGTGGAGAGTTACTAGACAATTTGATCGTTGAAAAGACTGCATAGTCAGCTCTACAGTTGTGACGCAACGGATACCATATCCTGGCCTGTTACAACATAGAGACGACCTTGGATCCAGCTATACCTTATAAAGGAGGAAGAATTTACTAAGCTGGCTTTAACCTTTTATACCAGTGATCAGCGAGCAAATAGCGACCCGTTTATTTGAATAAGATTCCCTCTTTTATTACCCTGAAACAGCGATGCACCGCTCGGTGAGCCTGTGTACCCTCTAGACTCAGACTGCTGAGTTAAACCACAAGCCATAGTACCTGTCTTCGACAGGTCGGCCATGCAGGTAGTTCATGTAAGCAATCTCATTCGCGGCTGTAAACTCCCCATTCCAATCAGCGCCTCCATAATACGAACCGAATAGCTCGCATACTATGATGGACCAGTGTGTCAAGTACCAGTAGTTATCAGAATATGTATGATCCAGAGGAATGACACGATAAGTAAGAAAGTTATCCAACTACACAGCTCCTCCCTAGATGTTCACGGCCCGCTTTGAAACAGAATACATTCAACTATCGTGACTGAACCTTTCTGCTACGATAAATAAATTGTATGAGTCATGGAAAATAAGAATTTGCTATTCCTCCTTTCTTTGTTACAAAATATTCTTCAGTAAAATTAACATTTAACAACGACAGTATGCAGGAAAAGTACAATCGCAAATAGTTTCGTTATTATTCGTTGTAGGATGAATTTGTACCACACACAAGATCGGATATTTTATTTTCTGCAGCTTTTGTTATGTACACCGGGCAGAGTAGATTTGGCTAACATGGCCACGGCTTTACCACTGCATTCGTGAGGCGGTGGATTGGTCCCACCGTCGGCTGTCCTGAGAATGGCTGTCCATTCTCCCCACAAAGGCGAATGCCGGGACAGTTCCATTTATAGGCCACTTCCCTCTTCTCCACAACTCAAATCATAGCAGCACATATTCCGGCCTGAGAGGCGGCATCGCCTTCTACGAGCCCCGCCGTATTCCATCAGCGTACAGAATGAAAACAGTTTAGTAGTAGTAGAGTTGTGATGTGTCATTTATGGATATGATCAGTATTAACGGAAATTTATTTAGAATTAATTTTTAGACCTTCCCCTTAACTGCTAATTCAGACAGTGTGAATACAATTATTTATAGCCTAGATTGTAGCGCCTTCTCCCTTGACTTAAATACATATTTTCATTAAATTCTATTCCAATGTCTTCTTGTGATGTGCGTGCAAACAAGCAGACAGACAAACATGGCAGAAAGTTAAAAATTGCATTCCCTTCTAATTATGGACATGAGTGACACACAAAAACATGTTGTTTTTTTTAAATTCTGACCAAAGTGCAAACAAAACTCTGATTGTATTTATACATAAGATAGATAGTCATGTGACATACTGGTGGAGAGATTTTTATAAGTTGTTTCACGTCTCAGTAACGGAGGTTGACGGCGACGACGCTGGGATCGGAGAGGGAAGGTAGCGACCATGCCCTTAGTAAGTGTACTTAGTACTTACTGCCCGTGTGAAAGTAGAAAACCACGGACAACAACCCCGTCTCTTGAATGCAAGCTTACAGTTACACAACGCGTACCACGAAACCAACTCACTCGGTGTTGGAGAGACGAGAGCTACTCAGTGTGGCATTAGCAATTCTGTATTCCGTGTAACGATTTCACTATCTTCACTTTTCTGATAATTATTACATTTTCTTGCAGACTTCTCTACAATCAACAAATGATTGAAACAATGCACTAATCTATTAACCGAACAGCTGCTTAATTCTATGTCTTATTAACAATGAATTGACCGAGCGAGTTGGCAGAGCGGTTAGAGTCACGTAGCTGTGAGTTTACATTCGGAAGGTAGTAGGTTCGAATCCCACAGTCGGCAGCCCTGAAGAAAGTTTTCCGTGGTTTCCCATTTTCACACCAGGCAAATGCTGGAGCTTTAGGCCTACCTTAATTAAGGCCACGGACGCTACCTCCCCAATCCTAGCCCTTTCGCACGCTTGCGTCGAAGAAAACATTCGATGTGTTAGTGTGAAGTTAAACCACTAGCCAAAAAACAAAACAAACAGTGAACTGTTGTTGCTTCCTGTAATCCTACGTCAAACAGTGTGTATTAAATCTACAGCAATTTAATGGATGGTTATTATTAGATTTTTGACTGGCTCTATGGATGAGTGGTCAGTGGACTCAGCGCCTTGGGTTCAATTGCTGGCTGGATCGCGGGATTTCAATCGTAATTCTCTTGGTTAGGGTATTGGATATTTCTGGCGTTCCTGCTACCCACACATCACACACAACACTGTCCTCCAACACTATAAAACGTAATTTCGCATATACAGCAGACGCCGCCCACCCTTTTCAGAGAGTCTGCCGTACAAGGACTATTGTAATAGTCACGGGAAATAATAATAATAATAATAATAATAATAATAATAATAATAATAATAATAATAATAATAATAAATGAGAGGATGCATAGCCGAGGCGGTAAAGGCATGCTCGGTTCATCCAGAAGGACGTGGAAACGAGTTTCCATCAGCAAGCTGAAAATTTTAAGAAGCTATATTTCCACTTCTGGAGTGACACATGGCCTTGAGATTCCCACTCATTCTACACCAAAAATGAGTCCCAGGCTAATTCCTGGGGGCGAAGGCGGCCGAGTATAGAGCTAACTACTCTATCCCACTTAGTGCTGAGGTTACAGGTAGTGGAAGTCTTTACCTTCCGCTCCTCCAAGGGCCTTCATGGCATATGAGATGACCTTGCTCTGTTATTATTATTATTATTATTATTATTATTATTATTATTCCTGGTCTTTTCTCAATTACTTAGCGTCGGCGCTAATGTGGATAAAGCCCAATGGTTGGATGTCTTTCCCGACGCCAGTCCCATGTGGAGAGATGTGTACACTATTGAGTGTTGTATGTAAATGTAAATTAAGACGACAAAAGCATCCTTTCCCCGAGCTAGAGGAATTAATTAAACGTGGTTAAAATCCTCAGTCCGGTCGGGGATTGAACCCGCAGTCCTCTGAATTATTATTGTCATTATTATTATTATTATTATTATTATTATTATTAGTAGTAGTAGTAGTAGTAGTAGTAGTAGTAGTAGTTTCCCAGACAGATCTAGGGAATATTTTATATGTACACGGAGCTCACCGCTTTTTCTCTAGACCTTCCATATTTCTACACATAATTGTGGTAAATAAATAATACTTATACTACACGGTCACTTTTTGGCTTGCTCCGTGTGTCAGGGGAACATGCATGGAAGGCGATGCCTTGTATGCCTCTTTATGACGCCGCAAACTGTTTTTGTGGTTTCCCAATAACCCCATAACCTTTGATGGTGCTGTCTGAGGAACCATCACCTCCGAGAGATATATTGCTTCATGACCGGCTAAGATGATCTAATGCAGTATGGTAGCGATAACCACTGCTTCACGGCAATAGTTTGATTCTACATCTGCGGTATTGGTAGCGTTTTCAATGTGCTCGCTTTTAAATAGCGCAGTTTCTGTAGGAATACTAATCGTGTGTTTAACGACTGATGTATTCAGTAAAACAGCGTGTATTCATTGTGTTGGGATATGCGAAGCATTCTTCTTATACAGAATGCCGCTTTCGATTCATTCGCAAATTTCCTGGCATCCTTCCTCCCCATAGGAGTACGGTACGTAAATTAGTAAAGTAGTTCTGTACCACCGGGTCCATCCTTAACAAGAAATCACGTAGGAGACGAACCGTTTTAACAGCGGAAAAGCTTGACGAAATAGGACCTCTCTTGGAAAGAACTCCAACAAAAGCCCTGTTGCATCTCGCCGTACAAGCCAATGTGTCACTATCTTCTGCCGACAAAGCAACAAAACTGTTAAAAGCTAAACCGAACAAACCCACACCTGCCCAATATTTAAGAGGATCTGACAGTTTCGCTAGGGTTCGGTACTGTAACTGGTTGCTTCAGTCAGTTCACGGTGAGTATGTTGACCCAGAACTTTTATTTTATAGTGATGAAGCATGGCTACACTTAAGTGGCTATATAAATTGTCAAAATAATCGCTACTGGTGTTGTAGAAAATCCCCACCAGCAGCAAGTCCGTCCACTTCATGATGTGAAGATAGGAGTTTTGTGCGCAATAAGTGCTCGCAGAATTATAGTTCTATCTGTGTCGGTGCGACGTAAAACAACTAGCAAAAACAAAAAAGCAAAAAGAATTATAGGGCCTATATTTTTTCGTGAAACAATAAATGCTGATCGATAAGAAGAATGGAGTAATGGTTGCTTTATGCAAGATAATGCGACGGCACACGCTACTAATCGGTCTATGGAGGTAATAGGGAAATTTTCGAAGATCGTGTTGTTAATTATCCCCCTAGATCTCCTGATTTAAATCCATGTGATTATTACCTGTAGGGGATGCTGAAGGGAAAAGTGTATGAGAAGAACCCTCACACAAGGGAAGAACTACAAGAGAACATTACACAAGTTATTTCGAACATCACAGGGACTGCGATTCGCCGAGTGTCTGCAAACTTATTTACGAGGTGTCAGGCGTGTTTGACAGCTAAGGGACAACATTTTGAACATGAAATATAATGCCAGGTAGGTTTTAGACTAATAGTTTCACTAGAAATGGATTTTTATAAGTGTGAATTGCCGTGAGTAGTGGGAAGGAAAAGCGCGCATTATACCGGCTAGCGCGGAATGTCATTGCGCCAGCCGTGCCGTGCTCGGAGTGGTGCTGCGGAACGAGCCAACAAAAAGACCCTGTATTATACGTTCAGGTTTTCGACGCCGGTGGGATAAGAAAGGACTGGAAGTGGAAAGGTAGCGGTCATGGTCTCAATTAAGGTACACCAACATCACCTCCTGAAAGCAAGGCTAGAGTTTTAGGACTCGTATCGCGTAGTCAACTCGCTCACTAGTACAGTATACGCCTAATGTTATGAAACGAGAAGTATTCCGCAGCTCAGAATTCCATATATAACACCATGTATATCTTCTTCAGTATAAAATTGGTGGGTGCAGTAATTATCATCCATCTCTTGGCACAGGTCAGAGTAAAATTTAGCTTCCGCTGAGTCTCGGTCTTATTTCCGGCTGTCACAGCATGCGAGCTGCTGAGGAATCGGTTGTGCTTAGTAATGAGTAATGACATTCGAGCACGAGCAGTGCGTGTGTATGTTACAAAAGGTGCTAGCCATGGCGCCGGTTGTGTTGCAATAGCAATTTCTGGCCCAGTGAGGAAAGACATGGCAAACTGTCTCACTTCTCATCATGCCTTGTATGCCTCTTTATGACGCCGCAGTCGGTTTTTGTGGTTTCCCGATAACCCCATAACCTTTGATGGTGCTGTCTGAGGATCCAACCAGCTGAAGACTTAACAGACAGAATACGGTATAAAGCTGTTGATATAATTCGAAGCACCTGATTCGAAGTCGAAGTCGAAGCGTGAATGTTTTGTTGGCGCTTCGAGGTTGCTATTACATGGTGTTCTAAGTAAAGTAAAATATCCGAAACCCTGATAAACAAGCGCTTTAAAAACGGTTTTTTACTCTAGACTAAAACGTCAAATAACCCATGAAATAAATACATTTCATTTTCTTGTAATAAATTGTTTAAAAAGCTGGAAACTGAAAGAAAGAACGTTCTAGCAGCTAATAAAGACATTTCCTGAAAAGCAGACCTTACTGTTAACCCTGTACGTACGCTTTAATAATGCCTTAATTTCCACAATTGCATATTCTGTATAGTTGGGGACAAATCATGACGACCTCGCCTCACACCATTACTTTCCAGCGGCAGCTCTGTGTCTATTAGCGACTTAAATGATTTACTACCTCTACTGCAGCCAGAGTTGCCAAATCGGCTACTGCACTCTAACGAAGAAAGGGTAAATACTACCTAGTGTGAGGAAGAAAGTGGTTTGGCAGCCTCTCCAAAACAAACAAGGATCACTTAGAACTCGTTAACTCAGCAGGGTGCAGGGTATGATGGACTACTAGCTTCCAGCTCGCTTCTAGGAACTGAGGCCGTCATGTTTTGTCCCCAACTATATTTGATTCTTTTTCCGTTTTGAGGGGATTATCGCAATGAGATTCGACCGTGTTCTGATGAAGACGGACACTTCCACCGTCGTACGTCCTAAAGCCAAGAAGTTCTAGGGTTCCAAAGCTCAGCTTGGAAATAATAATCAAAATTACCGTAACAAAAACAGGAATTTACAGTTATGAACTTCGGTTTCTTGCAGTTGGTATAGAACCCTTGTATTTTACGATGTCTAAACGAAAATGAAAACGGTAAAAAACAAAATATCAATAATTGGCTACAGAACTGTTCTAAACGGCTTTGAATTTGCTGTGCAAATGCATCAACTGGCGCAAGAAGTCGGCGGTAGTTACTCGTTGGTGTATGTTTATTTGTTCACCGTCCGACTCGTTGGCTGAACGGTCAGCGTACTGGCCTTCGGTTCAGAGGGTCCCGGGTTCGATTCCCGGCCGGGTCGGGGATTTTAACCTTAATTGGTTAATTCCAATGGCACGGGGGCTGGGTGTATATCTTCATCATCATTTCACCCTCATCACGACGCGCAGGTCGCCTACGGGAGTCAACTCAAAAGACCTGCACCTGGCGAGCCGAACATGTCTTCGGACACTCCCGGCACTAAAAAAGCCATACGCCATTTCATTTTTATTTGTTCACCTGCCAACAGGACTACGAACCACTTTGCCATGACAACGCAAGCAATATGATTGCAGCTGTTGCGCTATTGACCGACGTGGAGGACAGTACTTGTGCATCTCACACAATCAATTTAGCAGTTAAGGAGGCACTCAAGGAAAAAGATGTAGCCTATATAACCATCTCACGAAGTGGACCACGCTATTTCCCCATTTCAACCACTCAACGGACACTTCGAAAGCGTTACTGAAGACACAAGAGTAGCCTGTAGTCCCTAAATATAAACTCATACAGAGTATTTAAACTAGATTAAACCTTGAATTGCATGTGGTCGAAAGACTAGTACAAAACCACTCTCCTCTTATGGTCGTATTGGCGGATAGGACAGTGATGTCTGCTGCTCAAACAAAACATTTGGAAATAAAGAAGAGGAATGGATTCTACTAGAGGCACTAATGCCAATTCTCAAACATTTAGAATTCTCCACTGCGGTCCTTGCAAGAGGCCCGTTGTCTATGGTGCGCCCAGTAATTCGCACTATCCTTGACCCCCTACGGGCGCTATCAGTACCGGTGTTGTGGAATCCGTCAGAAACATGTTATTTATTTATTTCCTGTATTTACTGTATTTACAATATGCCCTACGTCACACCGACACAGATAGGTCTTATGGCGACGATGGGAGAGGAAAGGGCTCGGAGTGGAAAGGAATCGACCGTGGCCTTGATTAAGGTACATCCCCAGAATTTGTCTGGTGTGAAAATGGGAAACCACAGAAAGCCACTTTCATGTTTGCCCTCGGTGGGGTTCGAACCCACTATCTCTCGAATGCAAGCTGGCAGCTGTGTGACCCAAGCCGCGCAGCCACTCACTCTGTTCGCAAGAAACACACTAAGCGTAGGCCTACGCGTATAGTTCGAGTCCCGTTTTCGAATGCAATCGATTTTGGATGACATTTCGCTTGCTTAGTTAAATCAATGTATAGACCCAAGATTTGAAGGTCTCATAGCAGAATCTTCAGACTGCAAGAGATCCGCCATAAGCGAAAAAGTAAAAAAAAAGAACTCTATGGCGTCTGATTGTCCCCTGAGACAAGTGTTGAAGACTGTCTGTATGCCTGTATGCCTAATATCTCCCTCGACTTCTTGTTTAAGAAATCCACGGAGGTTACCTTCGTTACCTCGGACGTAGCTCATAGGGAATTCAAGCGGTATGTATTTGGTGGGCCAGTATCCAGTATTCAGGAGATAGTAGGTTCGAACCCCACTGTCGGCAGCCCTGAAAATGGTTTTCCGTGGTTTCCCATTTTCACACCAGGCAAATGCTGGGGCTGTACCTTAATTAAGGCCACGGCCACTTCCGTCGGTGCGACGTAAAACAACTAGCAAAAAAAAAATGTATTTGGTGGAGCCGCAAATAGATATGAACATGGACCCATGCGAGTGGTAAAAATCCCTGGAAAAAGTACACACCATACTTGAAAAATTAGGCAAGAAGTGGATTCTTGCAAGTTCTGTGGCACCTTAGCGAGTGTTGTCCATTGCAGGCAACATTGCTTCAAAGCAGCGTAACTGCTTCTTCTTCTTCTTCTTCTTTTCCTGCCGCTTTTTCCCACACCTGTGGGGTCGCGGGTGCGAACTGCGTCGCACATGTGGATTTGGCCCTGTTTTTACGGCCGGATGCCCTTCCTGACGCCAACCCTCTATGGAGGGATGTAAGCACTATTGCGTGTTTCTGTGGTGGTTGGTAGTGTAGTGTGTTGTCTGAATATGATGAGGAGAGTGTTGGGACGGACATGTACACCCAGTCCCCGAGCCAGAAGAATTAATCAGAAGCGATTAAAATCCCCGACCCGGCCGGGAATCGAACCCGGGACCCTCTGAACCGAAGGCCAGTACGCTGACCATTCAGCCAACGAGTCGGACTAAGCAGCGTAACTGCTTATGTCGGAAAATATTTCAACAACGTATTCTTATTTCGGAATAGCTTTTACTTTTATCGACGAAATTGTCTTCTGTTATAGACGCGGTTACGTCTAATTTTCATGAATACGAGAAACAACTCCTCCAGAGATTGATTTAGGTTAATTCCTTTGATTTTTAATCAAAATGTTGCAGAGTCATATTTGACGCAAACATTCGTCAAGAAAGTGCCTTTCCTTTCACTAAAAATTAAACTTGTTTGTTATTATTGAGTTTTGAGTTACTGTAATGTTTATGAAGTGAAAAAAGGCGCAGATAAATAATAATAATAATAATAATAATAATAATAATAATAATAATCATAATAATAATAATAATAATAATAATTAAAAAATGGATAATGAAACAGCTTTCATTTTTACGTAATTTGTTACCGAGCTCGATAGCTGCAGTCGCTTAAGTGCGGCCAGTATCCAGTATTCGGGAGATAGTAGGTTCGAACCCCACTGTCGGCAGCCCTGCAGATGGTTTTCCGTGGTTTCCCATTTTCAAACCAGGCAAATGCTGGAGCTGCACCTTAATTAAGGCCACGGCCGCTTCCTTCTGAGCCCTTTCCTGTCCCATCGTCGCAATAAGACATATCTGTTTCGGTGCGACGTAAAGACCATAGCAAATAAAATAAAATTACGTAATTTGTTAAGACTTTTCTTCTTTCAGTTGTAAAACGCTTTCTTTGTTTGCGAACCACTATTTTTAAAAGAGCTGTTCTTAAACATCATATTGAGCGGGGCATTTTTTCCGCTAACAGTAATTGCAAAACATCTCCTTTTGAAAGTGGTTCAGCCTAATTCCTTTTGTTACCCAGCTTTCCGATGCTCAATAAGACCACTTCTGTAAGATTTTCTTTTAAGTGTTTGGTCCGGTAATCATTTGAAGTGTCGCTTTACCGCTAGCGCCACAATTCCCCTTGAAATATTTGTCTCAATTTCATTTCGCCCTGCCAAGGAAATAACTTTTGGATAGCTGTAGTCGCTTAAGTGCGGCCAGTATCCAGTATTCGGGAGATGGCGGGTTCAAAACCCACTGTCGGCAGCCCTGAGGATGGTTTTCCGTAGTTTTCCATTTTCACACCAGGCTGTAACTTGATTAAGGTCACGGCCGCTTTCTTTCCACTCCTAGCCCTTTCCTATCACATCGTCACCATAAGACCTATCTGTGTCGGTGCGACGTAAAGCAACTTGTAAAATAATAATAATAATAATAATAATAATAATAATAATAATAATAATAATAATAATAATAATAATAATAATAATAATTTTGTTGGAAGAAAATTCTTCTTCACAGAATAAATACGGTTCAGTCGACAGAAAGGACTTATGAATGCTCAATATCTGCAACGTAATTGTGTCGAACACCTACTGAAAGCTTCGAAAAAGTTCGTTGTGAAGCATCCATGCTTCAAAGCTTAAAAACTTTGCAGCTTCCCAGCTTCTATATTCGATTATTTATTTTTTTATTTATTTTTTTTGCTAGTGGCTTTACGTCACACCGACACAGGTAGGTCTTATGGCGACAATGGGATAGGAAAGGCCTAGCAGTTGGAAGAAAGTGGCCGTGGCCTTAATTAAGGTACAGCCCGAGCATTTGCCTGGCGTGAAAATGGGAAACCACGGGAAACCATTTTTAGGGCTGCCGACAGTGGAGTTCGAACCCACTATCTACCGAATGCAAACTGACGGCTAACTCGCGCGGTAAAAAACTAATCTTTCCTACCCTGCTTCTTCTAAATCTAGCCGTAATAAAAGAGAGGAAGCCGTTATATCACTGTATTGGTTGATAAGTGTTGTTATTGCTTCATGCCAGAGCTTTGGAATATTTTGGTCAACAACATCTCCGTGTACTATATAGCCTACGACGTTAGTCTGATGATATGGGAGATATGGTGACTGTTCCTGTGAAGTGTATTTGTAATTAATGGAGATTAAAGTGGGCGTAGCCCGTACGTTTGTTTTGTTGAGTTACTCTGAATGCAGTCCTTTAGACTTAATAACAATACTTTATAGATGCCGTACCACTCTTGTAAATCAGTAGGACAACTGGGTATTCGAATCGCAGTCGATGGGCCGGGAGCTATTATCCTAATTCCTAGAACTCGATGGCGGACACGTTGCGAAAATCATTCCCCACCGGGCAAATTGGCTGTGCGGTTAGGGGCACGCGGCTGTGAGCTTGCATCCGGTAGATAGTGGATTCGAACCCCACTGTCAGCAGCCTTGAAGATGGTTTTCCGTGGTTTCCCATTTTCACACGAGGCAAAAGCTGAAACTGTACCTTAATTAATGTCACGGCAGCTCCCTTCCCACTCCTAGGTCTTTCCTGTCCCATCGTCGCCATAAGACCTGTCTGTGTTGGTGCGACGTAAAGCAAGTTGCAAAAAAAAAAAAAAGAAAATCATTCCCTTATTTAAGAGGTCGAGGAACGTGCTGTCAGCACAATCTATAAACCTTATTCTTATTTTCCTTCCTTTCTTAGCCTCTTCTCCAGTTTATTGGGGGTCGAACCTTGATATAGATTTAGTCCAGTTTCTGGCGGAATGCCCTTTCCGATGCCAACCTCATGTGGAGGGTTCTATTCAGTACTCAGTGTTCCTGTGGTGGTAGGTAGTGTGATGTGTTGTAACTAAAGAGAAGTGTATTAAGACGAACACGAACAATCAGTCCCTGAGCTGTCCGACTCGTTGGCCGAATGGTCAGCGTACTGGCCTTCGGTTCAGAGGGTCCCGGGTTCGATTCCCGGCCGGGTCGGGGATTTTAACCTTAATTGGTTAATTCCAGTGGCCCGGGGGCTGGGTGTTTGTGCTGTCCCCAACATCCCTGCAACTCACACACCACACATAACACTATCCTCCACCACAATAACACGCAGTTACCTACAAATGGCTGATGCCGCCCACCCTCATCGAAGGGTCTGCCTTACAAGGGTTGCACTCGGCTAGAAATAGCCACACGAAATTAAATTAGTCCCTGAGCTAGGGCAATTCACCATATAGAGTTAAAACCCCGGATGGTTGGGGATCGAACCCAGGGTCCTCCGAACAGAAGGCCTGGATGCCGGCCATTCAGCCAAGGAGCTGGACTCTTGAAAACTATGAAAAACGCTAGTACGCATCTCCCACAACCCATTCAATTAAACTTGCTTCCGTGCTTTGGAAGGCAGCGTTCCCTTTATCTCGACGAAACAATTCAGTCATCAGATTACGCGAGTCTGATAACCAACACATCTCAAACTTATAAAAACAATTTTCTCGAATTACATATGCGTCTTTTCTTCAAAGAGTGGCGTGGTAACCATAAAGAAAGTACCATTAGGAAGCCAGTTTCGTTCATCATTTTCTGCTCGTTGTAATTCGCAATGCGGAA
The DNA here is from genome assembly GCF_040414725.1 of Anabrus simplex. Taxonomy (NCBI): domain Eukaryota; kingdom Metazoa; phylum Arthropoda; class Insecta; order Orthoptera; family Tettigoniidae; genus Anabrus; species Anabrus simplex. Next base: position 680,403,328 of record NC_090266.1, read on the forward strand.
GTGTTGAGAGGAAAGGACAGTTTGATAAAATCTGAAAATGTCCTCGCAGTGCGCGTTGCTCCATGGAGCGAGAAGATTGGGCGGAGGATAGAGGATATTTCAATTTCAGGTTCCGAACTTAACTGTATAATCTATGTAATAGTGTGACTTGTTTAATGCGAAGAGTTACATAAACTTGAGTATACCACTGTGCTTTGTGTTAGCAACTCAGTCATTTACTTTCTTTCCCTTGCTTTACCTTCTACTAGCTGCTGTACATGTCGTTTATGGGTTAGTTTTGTACAATTGCAGCTGTACTGTCATCTAGCGGAGATGAATGGTAGCAGTAGAGATAGTGCATATTTAACTAACAACAGTCAGTGTAATGTTATTGTGGACTAGCTTTAGGATGCTATGAAACGCGTGCTTTAAAATGTAAAAGACCGGGCGAGTTGGCCGTGCGGTTAGGAGCGCGCAGCTGTGAGCTTGCATCCGGGAGATAGTGGGTTCGAATCGCACAGTCGGCAGCCCTGAAGATGGTTTCCCATTTTCACACCAGGCAAATGCTGGGGCTGTATCTTAAGTAAGGCCACGGCCGCTTCCTTCCCACTCCTAGACCTTCCCTATCCCATCGTCGCCATAAGACCTATCTGTGTCGGTGCGACGTAAAGCCACTTGCAAACAAGTAAATAATGTAAAAGCGTTATTTCGTGGAGAACGATTAGAGATTGTTTGGGGTCACTGGAGCCACCCAGGCTCATTTCAGTTTTGGCCGCGAGTTTGAAGCCGGATGCTCTTCCTGACACTACGTCATTTTTTGAGATGCCGACAGTGGGATTCGAACCCACTATCTCCCGGATGCAAACTCACAGCCGCGCGCCTCTAACCGCACAGCCAACTCGCCCGGTGGTATCTAACTTAAACCCACGGCCGCTTCCTTCCCTTTTCCTTGTCTATCCCTTCCAAACTTCCCATCCCCAACAAATCCCCTGTTCAGTATAGCAGGTGAGGCCGGCTGGCGAGGTACTGGTCCTACTTCCTAGTTGTATCCCCGACCAGATGTCTCACTCTCCTGGACACTGCCCTTGACGGGGTAGAGGTGGGATACCCCGCTGTGTCCGGAGAAAAACCAACACTGGAGGGTATACGAATTAAACAAATAATGATTTGCGCAAAGTAAATTTATTCCTTTTGTCGAGACTTCTCAGCGACACATAGGTGTTTACCCTTTTCATTCGGTATAAATTTCATGTGTCCGCCTCTGTGGTGTAGTGGTTAGCGTGATTAGCTGCCACCCCCGGAGGCCCGGGTTCGATTCCCGGCTCTGCCACGAAATTTGAAAAGTGGTACGAGGGCTGGAACGGGGTCCACTCAGCCTCGGGAGGTCAACTGAGTAGAGGTGGGTTCGATTCCCACCTCAGCCATCCTGGAAGTGGTTTTCCGTGGTTTCCCACTTCTCCTCCAGGCGAATGCCGGGATGGTACCTAACTTAAGGCCACGGCCGCTTCCTTCCCTCTTCCTTGCCTATCCCTTCCATTCTTCCCATCCCTCCACAAGGCCCCTGTTCAGCATAGCAGGTGAGGCCGCCTGGGCGAGGTACTGGTCATACTCCCCAGTTGTATCCCCCGACCAAGAGTCTGAAGCTCCAGGACACTGCCCTTGAGGCGGTAGAGGTAGGATCCCTCGCTAAGTCCGAGGGAAAAACCGAACCTGGAGGGTAAACAGATGATGATGATGATGATGATGATAGATTTCATGTCCGTTTCGTCTGAATACACACTGAATGATGTACGTGAATACTGAACCGTCGCACGTTACGACGTCATCTCGGCAGAGGGAAATGTAGTACAGTGTGAGATGAATTCATTGGTGGATTTGAAGATTCAACGTCATATGCAAATGGGAGGCAGTTTACGTACAGCATTTCTAGTAAACAGGAGACAATTTACGTACGTACGAAAATGTAAAACAGCCCGCTTGGAGGCAATTTACATCACCCCGATTGTGTAGCGTCTTTCTCGCAAGGCCATTATTCACTTTTCATCTTTCTTCCGGCATTGTTTAGCCAAGAACGTTTGTTGAAGTCGGTCAGTTTTGTCACAATATATCGCCCGTTTGAGTGGTTCAGGTGATGGAGCACTGGCTTTCTCAGCCCAAGGTGGCGGGTTGGATCCCGGCTGAGTCCGGTGGTATTTGAAGGTGCTCCTATACATCAGCCTCGTGTTGATAGATTTATGGGCACGTAAAGGGACTCATATGGGACAATATTCCGGCATTTCGGTTCCTCCAAAGATTTTAAAAAGCTAGTTATTCGGACGTAACACTATTATTATTATTTACAGTTTGTTTTACGTCGCAGCGAGACAGAGAGGTATTATGGCGACGATGGGATAGAAAAGGCCTAGGAGTGGGAAGGAAGCGACCGTGGCCTTAATTAAGGTACAGCCCCAGCATTCGCCTGATGTGAAAAAGGGAAACCACGGAAAACCATCTTCAGGGCTGTCGACAGTGGGGTTCGAACCCACTATCTCCCGGATGCAAGCTCACAGCTGCGCGCCCCTAACCGCACGGCCAACTCGCCCACTGAATTTATTATTATTATTATTATTATTATTATTATTATTATTATTATTATTATTATTATTATTATTATTACAGTTGCGATCAACAGTATTCTGTAAGAAGGAAGTCAGCTCACAGACGAAACTATCTTTACATCGGTCTGTTTTCAGACCAACTTTACTTTACGGGAGCGAAAGCTGAGTGGACTCAGGATATCTTATTCATAAGTTAGAAGTAACAGACATGAAAGTAGCAAGAATGATTGCTGGTACAAACAGGCGGGAACAATGGCAGGAGGGTACTCGGAATGAGGAGATAAAGGCTAATTTAGGAATGAACTCGACAATGAAGCTGTACGCATAAGCCGGCTTCGGTGGTGGGGTCATGTGAGGCGAATGAAGGAGGATAGGTTACCTAGGAGAATAATGGACTCTGCTATGGAGGGTAAGAGAAGTAGGAGTAGACCAAGACGACGATGGTTAGACTCGGTTTCTAACGATTTAAAGATAAGAGGTATAGAACTAAATGAGGCCGCAACACTAGTTACAAATCGAGGATTGTGGCGACGTTTAGTAAATTCACAAAGGATTGCAGACTGAACGCTGAAAGGCATAACAGTCTATAATGATAATGTATGTATGTATGTATGTTATTATTATTAATATGGAAGAAGGAACCTGTAGAAGTGTTGACAACTTTGATACATGAACAAAACAATCCTCGAAACCTAACGTTTGCCAACAGCAAAAATATTTTTTTCCTTTATAGAGTAATTGGAGTTCTTCGCGCTAGAGGGAGAAATTAAAGTGATGATAGAGACATCTAACAGTTGAAAACCAAAGTATCTTGTAGAACACCAGTTCAAGCTTGTTTACATAGATGGCCTTATAGAAGGCGCGTAGTTTAACTGGCAAGAGGTGTACTCCCGAATTATTATTATTATTATTATTATTATTATTATTATTATTATTATTATTATTATTATTATTATTATTATTATTATTATTAGTTGTAAAAATAATAGATAGGTTCCGTAGCGTAGCACGTTAGGCGCTCACCTTCTATACTCAAAGTTGTAGGATGAAATCCCAGCGCAGTCGGTTGATGTACGAATGCTTAAATGTGAGAACCTCATGTCAGTATATTCACTCTCACGTAAAGAACCTATTTCCAGGGCAAGATTCTGGCACTCCGATATTTCTGAAAGAATATAGCGATTGAAGGGACGCTGAAAATATAATAATAATAATAATAATAATAATAATAATAATAATAATAATAATAATAATAATAATAATAATAATAATAATAATAATGTGTGGAGTGCCTGATAGCCTAGAAGCATCGTCACCGGCTTCTAACGAACGCAGTCACGGTTCGAATCTCGGCTAATGCTTGTGGGGTTTTTAAATGAGATATCACGTCTTTGCGATTCGGATTTGACGTGACATTATAGGACCCATGACAAGGTCACGATATCAATAGTCACGTAACTGTACAAACTTTCTTGCTACTACTACTACTACTACTACTAATAATAATAATAATAATAATAGTAATAATAATAATCATCGTCATCATCATTTGAGTTTTGTATCCTTTATACTGTGGGAAGAACTGAGGCTGCCAAATTACCATATCCACTCTCAGAATATCTGCGATAAGGATTATACAATTGAAGTCTGGATAGAGCTGGCAACACTGCATACACGTGATACAGGTGGCAACGGTGTTTGTAGTAACAGCTCAGAAGGCGGTCAATATGTGAAACGCGTCTATTAATTGGAACAACATTCATACTTACAGGTTACATCCAACGAACACAACGTGGCATGATTCACTTCTTGTGCAAGGAAGTTCTTTGACAGGAAGAACTGTTACGATGTGTGCATGTGCTCTATGGTTAGTACGCTGCCAACGCAACACTCAACAGTCAGCGATGTTCTCGTATGGTATGAATCACCAGCGCAACACCCAAGATCTCTCCCCTTGTGACAGTTAAGTCTTTGAGTCCTAAAAGGTTTCATTCCTCCTCTGAAGGGGGAGGCGGGCTTTCTAGGGAGTGACGCCGTCTCTCACGCCAGGAGATTTGTATCGGAGAAGGAGATGTTTGGAGAAGGTCGTGACCGGTAGGAGTGCAGAGCTGTCGGACTACGGACCAGCCGTGGCCACTTGTGGACCGAAACCCACTCAGCACCCGCCGACAGTGACTCCTAATGCTGTAGAATGATTTAACTTGCAACCAGCGTCCTTCTCTGTGGAGGGTTGGGACAGTTGCTCTCTAAAACTATCATCAGTACGCTGCCATTTTGATGCCATGTATGTTGCCCAATATATAGGGTAAACCTACCTTATTTCGTGACATACTTTATTTCGTGATACGCGACATATTATTGATCCTGAAGTAAGGTAGGCGTTTTACACTGAGTTCCACCAGTCCTCAATACATAGCAGGAGTGCCTTTACACGGGGAAAATATTTTGAGCGGGAATTGCCGCTGGGTGAAGGACATGCAGTTGATTGTATGTTGTGTGGATGGAAACACGCTACTTGTTGGTCTGTTCCTGTAGTAAAACGTTATTAAGGTAAGTTGGCCAAGTAATTATTCAGACAAGTATATGCACTTATATTCTCTAAGGAACACACTTATAAGATCAGTATTCAGAGTTGGATTTAAGTGCGTTATTAATGAAATAATAGCTTAGGAAAATGACTACGACTCTTACGTTTTGTATCCATTTCAGACATAATGGCTCCAGCGTTAAGCAAATGTGTGAAGAAGGAAAACAGCAACAAACTAAAAAAAAACGGGTCTTGTGACCAAAGAAGACAAGCCTATTCATCAGTTTACCTTCGGGGAGCGCTTCATAAGGTTTTGGAGGAAAAATGGTTTATATAAAAGGCTGCTAAACATTTCATCGTTCCGTGGAGTACTCTAAAAGAAAATATGACTATTGAAAAAATGGGTAGACCGTTTGCCCTTACAAGTGAACTGGAGATTAAGTTAGATAATTTCATAGTAAAAATGCAGGAAATAGGGATCGGTCTGAACGTTAACCGAATAAGATATGTTGCGTATGCTATGGCCAAAAAACAGTATGCAAACAATGACAAAGTTCCCATTCAGTGAAGGAAAAATTGTGCAATCTAGAAATGCTGCAGGTGAATTCGGTCCATTTCTAATCATTTTTAAAGGAGTGAGAATGTCAGATTCTTTGACGAATGGTGCCTTCCTAACGCCTCAGTAGCCCTGTCATAGAGTGAATGGATTAACAGTGAACTTTTCTTAAAGTGGTTCAAGATATTTGTTCGAGGTCTTGGTGCAGAAAGACCTGTGATACTGATAATGAATTCCCATGTCCGTCACGTGACACCAGAGGTATTTAAAATTGCATCCAAGAATAAAATTATCGTTGTGACTATTCTACCGGATACCAGCCACACGTTCGAGATCAGGCTAGAGCTGCCAACACACATCGAACTACACCTGTTTCTGATCAAGCCGGAAAATCCACTGCACATATCACTAGAGTGAAACCGGTATCTACGGAAAAACAGAAGTCAAACGAGAAAAATGATGACATCTGCACCACCCGTAACGACAGCTACAGTGATGGGAAGAATGAAAGTCCTTTGATTCTGTGTTGCTTCTGTTTGCGATGGTTCCATGAAAGTTGTCAGTCCATTGATTCATCTGATGCTATTGTATTTATGTGTAGTATTTGTGAATATGTCAGTGACAACGATACCGACACTGAAAATGAGTGAAAAGTGCGTGAAGTGAACTGTAACAATGCTGCGAAAAGTTATCACGGAGTTAAGTACATTATCACGAAGTTAGGTATACTGTGTCACGGAATTAGGTATGCTATCACGAAATTAGGTAGCATGCCCACTTCGCTTATTACATGTTATAACTCTAAATGTTTTGCATTTTTTGAACGCTCTTTTTCATATGTTTGTAGAATAATGTATAGGTACTCAGCATGTAAAATATAAAATTCCGAGATCGAGTATTTGTCCTGATATATTACTTACAATCCTTAATATCACGAAGTTAGGTAGGTTTACCCTATAGTGTAAGTTTCTAGACAACGTGTGTCAAACTGAGCATTGGCCACAACCGTGGCCAGACTGTTCTACCGTGGCTGGTTTGACGGACAGCTCTCCCGTTACCCTCACAGTACTGTGAAAATAGGACAAAAGGTGTAAGTATAAAGTTGTGTTGGCTGTGTTTAAATCAATATAAAGAAATATTCAAAGAATTGTGGTGTGAGAATACTGGAAAGAAAAATAATAAAATCACAATACACACAAGAGAAAAATTAGTTTGTTGTTTGTTTGTTTGTTTGTTTTTATTCATTTTTCTACGTATTCCATTATAGTGAATAAAAATAAAACCTTGTATATTTGTTATTACTGAAGTCCATTTACTTATTATTTTCTTATTAAGAGAAACATTATAAAATGTCAAGTGTTTTATTTTGATGTACGTTGAAGACAATATTTTAATTGATGTATGATCAATATAATTGTTGTTGTTAAGCGTGTATCTCCATACACAAGTTTTCCCGTCTCCACCTCTCTTTCCGCAGTAATATGATAATTATCTCTTATTTATACTCATTCGTCATTATTTTAAGGGAAAATCATTTTCTGCAATAAGGTTTTTTATTATTACAGTTTCTCCATAATCCCTTAAGGCGAAATCTATTTAAATGTGAACGAACACATTGTTTTTAATTGTACATGCAATATAAACTGAACGTTCTGTTATTATCATAGAGACGTCTCTGCATATTACACGATAACCCAAGGGCAAGGTATGTCACCTGCAGCCGTTTGTCACGACCGCCATGCTTGCCGCAACCCTCTTGTAGTGGCGAGCGAGTTTGCCAGGTTATAGATACCAGCTCATGTTTCCTTTGAACAACCCTTAACATATGTACCGTGGATGGAACAGAACCAGCCATCTTCTGCTCCCTGATTGACTTCGTGACTCGTTTCATCGCCATGAAGGCAGACAGATAAGTAAGTGTTTCTTGAAGATTGCTTCATGATGATGGTAACTCATACTCTGTTGGGAAATGCTGACATTAAAAGATCTTCACTTCGCTATGACTCAGAAAACAACCTGATACGGCCCACGCATTAGTACTCAGCAGGAAATGCAGCATTCTCGCTTTCCTAAGGCAATTGAACCTTGACATTGTTGCTGATTATAAAGTTGTAATCTTCTGTCGTTCGCCGGCTAACTGTTGATTTTTTAAATAATAATTTTAAATACTTTACGTCCCATTAACTACTTTTGCTGTTTTCGGAGACGCAAAGGTGCCGGAATGTTTTCCTGCAGGAGTTCTTTTATCTGTCAGTAAATTTACCGACACGAGGCTGACGTATTTTGAGCACCTTCAAATACCACCGGATTGAGCCAGGATCGAATCTGCCAAGCTGTTGTCAGAAGGCCAGCGCTTCAACCGTCTGAGCCACTCAGCCCGGCCTTGAATTTTTTAAGGACTATAATTAAAAAAAGAACGTATAGTTTTACGTGACTCTTGATAAGTGATGTTAGCCACGGGACCTTCTGTGTTACGTGGAATTTGAACAGTGAAAACGCGATATTTCATTTTTAAAATTCCACTTGCATTAGCCGGTATCGAAACACGGCCAACTGGTCGAAAATCATGCATCTAAAATGAGCAAGCAAGCTCGTAGTTTTACGTGGCTGTTGATACAAGAGCTCCAGTTATACGTGGAATGTGAATGTCAGGGATGCGACTCTTTATTTCAAATACCCCACTTCCATTGGCCGGCAGTCGAACCACAGCCATGTTAGTGAGAAACCACTATGCTACTAGTCTTCCACGCCTCTTCCCCATGCCAGTGACTATGTCACCCGGCTATCATGCCCTTGCATTATCAACATTATATTTGCTATCACCTCGTTTTCTTTTTCTTGTGTTTTATCATCGTAACAACTCAAGTAGGTTTTCGGCGATTATAGGATAGGAAATAGCTAGGGCAGGGAGGGAAGCTGCCGTGATATTAATTTGCCAAGTGTGAAAACTGGAATCCACGGAAAACCATGTTCAGGGCTGCTGATGGCGGGATTCGTACCCACCGTCTCCCCAACGCAGCCAGATCGCTCGGTATCATCAGCTCAGAATATTTGGGTAGATCAAACCTGTAGTAGTAGAATTGTGTAACTGAATTTTGGTCAGTATTTCGTTAGGTGGTCTGAAACTTAAAGGAAGTTGCTATCTTGCCGTTTTACGGGAGTGAATGACAATCTTGTTGAAAACTATTCTCGAAATAACCACCAAAATATAACACTGCTTGGAATCGAACTACTTACTGCTTGTTATGGTCTGCAACGTAGTGCCATTGTTTTTCATACCTGAGCTGTAAAGACTAAGTAGCCACAAGTACCCGAGCGACGAGTTTTTCCTCCGATTCAACCGGAGTCTCATACACCAGGTTCTTAAAGTACTCCCACACAAGAAAGTCAAGTGGGATGAGACTGGGAGAACAAGTAGGCCATGCAGTAGGTGGCCGCACGTTGTAACAGCCTTTGGAGAAGTTTACAATTACATTCAAGTGCAATAGTTTCGTCATCACGGCAAGAAATACCTCATTTATTCAATTCCCAGCCTATGGTTAATAAAAATATTTATTTTCTCTTCTATTTTTCCTCGAAGTTCGAGTGTTGAATTTTGTTATACCTCTTACAATGCCTAGGGGCTGCCTGGCCGAGGCGGTAAAGGCGTGCTCGGTTCGCCCGAAAGGAGGTGGGTTCGAATCCCCGTCAGGAAGTCGTAAAATTTAAGAAACGAGATTTCCACTTCCGGAGGTGCATATGGCCCTGAGGTTCACTCATCGTGCACCAAAAATGAGTACCAGGTTAATTCCTGGGGGCAAAGGCGGCCGGGCGTAGAGCTACCCACTCTACCCCATCACATGCCGAGGTTAACAATGGTGGAAGCCTTTACCTTCCACTCCTCCAAGGACCTTCATGGCCTGTACGGAGGTGACTGTGCTTTGCTTTCCTTACAATGCCTGCCTTACAGTATCATCATGCTAACCAAATTGGACAGTGCAACACCACGCAGGCAAGTTTTGATTGATTCAACCTCTGAATAATACATGCATACATTACCTGGATAAAGAAGGGATGTGAACCAAACAGTGTGAGAAAACTATCACATAACTGACAGCAACTAGGACCTTTGCCTCTAGTCTCTTACTCTGGCATCAGGTGTGTAGTATGTTAAAAACGTCCAGAAGATATAGGACTTACTTCATATTATAAGCGCGTGTGAGGGCGGATTACTCATGCCACGAGGATTTCAGGAGTGAACTGAAATTCTCGGCGCTAGACTGTCTACTGTACGAATTGCTGACACTAAACTACTCGCACCCTTAAGGGGCAAGGAGCTCTGCCCAAAAATGGTGCGGTGGGCGTGGTTGTTATGCCTGATTATTATGGTGTGTTACGACAGATTATGTAACACGGGAACTTCCTGAATTGCGAGGATGAGATTAGCCACTAATTTTTCTTAATATGTTTACCCTCCAGGATTGGTTTTCAAATCAAATCAAATCAAAATCTCTTTATTTGCAAATGAGGTGTCTACCTCGGTGGCAAATGGTACACTAAAATACATTATTGTCAAGCACTAAATTTTAAATTAACAGGAGACGAAGAAAATTTTCCTAGAATACAATATTATACAATTTACGCTAATATTTTTTTTCTATTAAACACACACATCATCCTTAATAAATTTATATTGTTTACAAAATTCTACTTATAATATCTTACAAACATAGTCAACTCATATACAGTACGGTATGTGAAATTACTTCTAATAATACTATACAACTGGTATAAGATTAAAATTAACATTGAATTTATTTACATATTTATATTTTACCCATTTGGAACCTAAGTAGCATAACGACCTGCTGCGTCTTAACCAGAGCCCCTTTTGCCACCACTTTTCAGAGTTCCTGAAGGGCCTTCACAGCTACCGTAGCGGTCCCAGGGCCCTCGAAGTCCCTACTGTACTTCACCCCTACAGGCAGTCCCCTACTTGGGCTGTCCAAACACCTTAGACCAGGGGATGGAATTAATTTAATCACACACATTTATTATTTACAATATCCTGCACTGGTCGAATGCCCTCTAACATTTAATTTATTATCTCTGTTGTTGTTTATTCTCTTCTTGAATATCTGTACAGATTTTGGAAAAGGATCAAACACTACCCCTGGTAAACTGTTCCACTCCTTCACGCCCTTCCCAATGAAAGAAAATTTACCCCAATCGCTTCTGCTAAAATTCCTTCTAATTTTGTACTTGTGGTCAGTTCTACCAATATAATTATTTTCCAACCGTAGCCTCTCACGGATATCTCCCCATGCTTCTTCTCCTGTATAGGCTCTATATAATCCTATAAGTCTACTTTTCTCCCTTCTCTTACTTAAAGTTTCCCACCCAAGTTCCTTTAACATTTCTGATACACTACTCTTTCTCCTGAAATCCCCTGTTACAAACCTTGCTGCTTTCCTCTGCACACCATCTAGTTCTTTTATTAGGTATTCTTGGTGAGGATCCCAAACACTGTTTGCATATTCCAATAATGGACGAACCATACTTAAGTAACTTTTTTCTTTTAATTCTTTGTTGCATCCTTTAAGTAGCCTCATTATGACATGTAACGATCTGTATGCTTTCCCAACAACGTCATCAACATGACCCTTCCAGTGCAAATTACTTTCAAATCTCACACCTAAGTATTTGCACTTGCCATCTTTTGGGATAACTACCTCATCCAAAGTATATTCAAATTCAGTTTTAAAGCTCCTGTTTGTAAATGTTGTAACAGTTGATTTGCCTCCATTAATCTTCATATTATTTTCTTCAACCCATTCCTGGATACTGTCAAGGTCCCTTTGTAATTCTGAACAATCCTCAATGTTATTTATTTCCCTATAAACAATTATGTCATCTGCATACAATCTTATTTTCGATGTTATATTGTTCCCTAAGTCATTTGCGTATATTAAGAAAAGTAACGGACCGATTATACTACCCTGTGCAATTCCCTTCCAGACTTTCTTTTCCTGTGATATATTATTTCCTACTTTGACTTTCTGAACCCTTGAATTTAGAAATGTTCTTATCCAACGTATAACCCTTACGTCCAATCCTATTCCCTCCAATTTCTTTAATAATATTCCATGTTCCACTCTATCAAAGGCTTTGGAAAGATCTATGGCTATGCAATCTAACTGGCCTCCTGAATCTAACTGATCTGATATGTCCTGCTGAAATCCCACCAGTTATGCCTCGCAAGAAAATTTCTTTCCTAAATCCATACTGGCTCCTCATGAACCAATTTTTATCATCACATATCCCTCTGATGTACTTTGCTATTAAACTCTCCAGTATTTTACAAACTATACTGGTCAGGCTGATTGGTCTGTAGTTCTCTGGTTTCCTTTTATCACCCTTTCCTTTATAAATTGGTATTATTATAGATTCCTTCCATTCCTTTGGTATCACACTATTATTTATGACATAGTCAAAGAGAAATTTTAAATAAGGCACTATATACCACCCCATTGTCTTTAATACCTCCCCAGTAATTTGATCACTTCCTGCTGCTTTTCCTTGCTGAAGCAGTTGGATTTCTCTGAAAATATCTTCATTTGTGAATGAGAAGCTTCTTGTTTCCCTCTGTGTCTCTCCCTCTCTATCTTCTGTTACGGTTTCCAAGTCCTGACAATCTTCTACTGAATCTCGGAATTCCCTACTAAAGAGGTTTGCTTTCTCAGTATCTGTTAAATAGTGTTCACCCCCTTCTCCCACCATTGTAGGAATTTGGATTCCTTTTCCTTTTTGATTCCTAATATATGAATACAGCTTTTTCCATTTCCCTTTGTGGTCATTACCCTCTTGAAGAATGCCATTCATATAATTCTCTTTTGCTTCCTTTTTCACTCTATTCAGTTCCCTCATTAGTTGTTTTCTAGTTTCTCTATTCTCCCTACCTTCTTTGATTTTCCTGTTTACTATTCTACATTTTCTTTTTAATTTTCTTATTTCCCTTGTGTAATAAACAGGGTCTGAGGTCATTTTACCCTTCTTAACAGGTACAAATCTCTTCTCTCCTTCCCAAATTATTCCTTTAAATTTAGCCCAAAGTGTATCCACATTATTCCCTTCACTTATCCAACAACTGAATTGTGATTTAAGGTAAGTCCCAAATTCATCAACTTTAGTTTTTCTGTATAATTTCTTGTCTTTTGTGACCCTCTTATTAAGCATTTTTGGTAGGAGTCCTACATCCATTATTACAGCCTTATGGTCACCTATTCCTTCAATTATCTCAGTTTTATCAACAATTTCCCATGGTTTAACCAAGAATACATCTAGCAAGTTATTGAGACGAGTTGGTTCTTGTACTACTTGTGTAAATCTTCCCTCCCAAATTAACTTATTTGCCAGTTTCTGTTCATGGGCTTCACTTGCAGCTCCATTCCATTCAACTTCAGGCAAGTTTAGATCTCCCCCAATTATTACCGTATCATTATTGTTTTTATGAGTATAATCTATTATTTTCTCAAATATTTCCATATCTCTTTCCTCTCTTCCAGGCCTATATGTTCCTATAATTCCCACCTCCTTCATATTATCACAAACTAATTTTATCCCTAATATTTCATCCCTTTCATCAGTAAACCATTCATGCGAACAATAAGTTTCCTTCACCAGAATAAATACCCCTCCTCCTTTTTTATCTCCTCGGTCTCTACGATAGACTGTATACCCTTCTGGAAATACTTCTGTATTACCCACCCTCGGACTGAGCGAAGGATCCCACCTTTACCGCCTCAAGGACAGTGTCCTGGAGCGTGAGACATTTGGTCGGGGATACAACTCGGGAGGAGGACCAGTACCTCGTCCAGGTGACCTCTCCTGCTATGCTGAGCAGGGGCCTTATGGGGGATGGGAAGATTGGAGGGGATGGGCAAAGAATGGGGATGGAAGCGGCCGTGGCCTTAAGTTAGGTACCATCCCGGCATTTGTGTGGAGGAGGAGTGGGAAACCACGGAAAACCACTTCAAGGATGGCTGAGGTGAGAAACGAACCGTCCTCTACTCAGATGACCTCACGAGGCTCAGTGGACCCCGTTTTAGCCACTAATTACCGTACCAAAACATCCGTTGCATGTGCGTGGATCCTTGTCAGTTATTGTCTGTTTCAATCGGTAAATTCAGGAATAGTTAATGCTATTTGCTTTACGTCCCACTAATTACTTTTTTAAAGGTTGTCGGAGACGCCGAGATATCGGAATTTAGTCCCTCAGGAGTTCTCTTACGTACCACCAGACTGAGTCAGGATCGAACCTGCCAAGTTGTGGTCAGAAGGTCAGCGTCTCAACCGTCTGAGCCACTCAGCCCGGAAAATTCAGGAATGCTAATAATTTCAATTTTCAATGCTGATACTACTCGGCGAAGATAGAAGAAATCGAAAGCTGTGACACGTTATGTTTTATAATAAGGAAACGAATCATTGTTGTGGCAGATCTTGCCGTTCTAGAAGTGGTCCCTTCAGTCATCCAAGACCTCGTTACGCTCCTTGGCTGAGTGATCAGCGTAGTGAACTTTGGTTCAATGGGCCCCGGGTTCGGTTCCCAGCCCGACCGGGGATTTTTAACTGGGTAAGATTAATTCATCTAGCTCGGGGACTGAGTGTTCTTGTTCATCATAATACACATTTATTCATCTACACACAACACACAACAGAAATCCATCAGAGTGAATATATCCCTCTATATAGAGTTCGCTTTAGGAAGGGCGTCCGACAGTAAAACTGGGCTAAATCATCACGAATTGCCGACCCCATGAAATTGGGAAAAGGCCAGGAAGGAGAGTCATATAAGACCCCATAATGGGAATCATTACCTGGCTTCATGGCTAAATGGTTAACATGCTGGCTTTCGGTCCAAGAGGTCCCGGGATCTTTCCCGGGCGGGTTAGGAATTTTAACCTTCATTGGTTAGTTCTTCTGGCTCGGGGACTGGGTGTTGGGTCGTCTCCAACATTGGAATCATCTTAGGTGGGGCGCCATCCTCACACACGCGCAGGTCGTATATAGGACGTCAGCTTGAAAGACCTGCAGCAGCCCTCTCCGGAGGCCACACGCCGTTGATTATTATTATTATTATTATTATTATTATTATTATTATTATTATTATTATTATTATCGGAATGACTTAACTGTGGAGTTTCGTCGTTCGAGGTTTAGAGGTCTGAAATTATTAACAGCAGTCGTTGTGAATGTCGTGTCTACCCACATTTTTATTACAATTTCTCCGGGAAGTTGCTAGGATGATATCTTATATTTTGTATCAGAACTCCATTCGTAATGCCAGATGTAATTTCTACTTGTAAAAATTCCTCAACGTACAGCTTTACAGTTGTCTTTCTAATACATTAAAGGGACCTAGTTGTGGAAACCAAACTAATTATTATGATATGGATTTTCTCAAGATGTTTTCCAATTCGTTCTCAGGAACTTTGGCACACTAATTACAAAATATGTTTACAGTGCTGATGGTGTTGATTATTGTTTTAAGAGGAAGTACAGCTGGACAACCATCCTCAAATATGTTTACAAACTATGTGATAAATATCATACACCTACAGTAAACAGTACAATTTTAAGACCAAGAACGATAACGCTTTTTAAAAAACAAATGCAAATTACGGGAGTTTTCCTATGTATACAGGGTGTAACAGTAAGGCACGGCCAAACTTTCAGGACACATTCCTCACACGTAGAAATATAAAATATGTTATATGGACTTGGGTCCGGAAACGCTTTATGTCCATGTTAGAACTCATTTTCTACAACTCTACATAGAACATTACTCATGGGAAACACACAGGAACAGAACGTACCAGCATAGCACATGAAACTCTTTCATACATGAAATGTTAAAAATGCCCTCCGTTAGCATTGATACGTGCATCAACCCGCCATAGCATTGAATCCCGGATGCGCTGGTGTTTCACTGCGACTTTCCAATATATCACTGGCAGTATTAGTAGGTACTGTCACTGGGGTGATATACGTAGAGCAGAATAGAACACTCCCATATCCTAGTATCAGATCACCAGAAACTGAGAAGATAGTGTTAGTTTACTGTAACCCAAATTGTCTTCAGTCGTGCGGTTAGAGGCGCGCGGCCGTGAGTTTACATCCGGGAGATAGTGAGTTCGAATCCCACTGTCGGCAGCTCCGAAGATGATTTTCTGTGGTTTCCCATTTTCACAACAGGCAGACGCTGGGGCTGTACCTTAATTAAGGCCACGGCCGCTTCGTTCCAACTCCTAGGCCTTTCCTATCCCATCGTCGCCATAAGACCTATCTGTGTCGGTGCGACGTAAACCCCCTAGCAAAAAAGAATGGTTAGCGTGCTGGCCACAGGGGTCCCGGATTTGATTCCCGGCAGGGTCGGGAATTTTACCCTTAATTGGTTAATTTCGCTGGCACGGGGGCTGGGTGTATGTGTCGTCTTCATCATCATTTCATCCTCATCACGCCGCGCAGGTCGCCTACGGGTGTCATATCAAAAGACCTGCAACTGGCGAGCCACACTTGCCCTCGGACACTCCCGCCATAAAACCTATCTGTGTCGGTGTGACGTAAAGCCACTGGCAAAAATTGTCTTGATGCATGCATTTTTTAACACTTCTTATTACAATTATTTGTGTCTAATAGTACATTATAAATTATAATCGGAGCTTAGTAGTGTAGTTAAACCCATTTTACGCGTTATCACAATGTTTCAGTCCTACATGTTAAACATCTTCCCTTCATGCTTACTTTATGTTCTTTTATTTTTCCATACCACATGCCTTTTATTACACAAAATAATTTTGTGGCGCTATCCACACTTCGATTAATAATGTAATCTGTTTTTGGAATGCCTTCGCTTTTTCTATTTTAGCTTTTGATTCACTATGCAAGTTGCTCGACTCCTTAGTTTAATGATCAGCGTTGAGGCTGTCGGTTCAGAGGGCTTCGGGTTCGATTCTCGGTCGGGCCGGGCATTTTAATAGCGTCTTATTAATTCTTCTAGCTCGGTGACTGGGTGTTTGTGTTTGTCCCAACACTCTCCTCTTCACATTCAGAAAACTCACCACACTACTAACCACAACAGAAGCACGCAATAGTGACTACATCGCTCCACATAGGGTTCGCGTCGGGAAGGGCGTCCGGCCGTGAAACCGCCACAATTCCACATGAGCGGCACAGCTCACACTCGCGATCCTACAGGTGTGGGAAACGTGGTAGAAGACGAAGATTCACTATCCGGGATATTTGATTCTTAAATGAACCAGTTTCTCTATAGACTCTTAGTGGATGTGTCTCTTCCATTGTTTCTTCATGCAACGAACAATTCCCGTCATAAGTCTTTCTTTCTTTCTTTCTTTCTTTCTTTCTTTCTTTCTTTCTTTACTCTTTGTCACCGTTTTGCTAATTTTGTAGAATTCTAGTAATGCTCTTTTGGTCTTAGATTCTCACATGATCATCTGTTTCTCAGAATATTTCACTCTAGTAATGGTATTTACACTTTTACATAGCATGTTTTCTACGTTTTGATTCTGTACGTATAAAAAAGCAAAGTCACCTCCGTACAGGCCATGAAGGCCCTTGGAGGAGTGGAAGGTAAACGCTTCCATCATTGTTAACCTCGGCACGTGATGGGGTAGAGTGGTTAGCTCTACGCCCGGCCGCCTTTGCGCTCAGGGATTAACCTGGTACTCATTTCTCGTGTAGGCGGAGTAAACGCGAAGGCCATATGCACCTCCGGAAGTCGAAATCTCGTTTCTTAAATTTTACGACTTCCTGACGGGGATTCGAGCCCACGTCCTTCCGGGCGAACCGAGCATGCCCTCAACGCCTCGGCCAGGCAGCCCCTTCCTATGAACGTATACTCTCTTTATATAATGTATTTTTTACGCTTATATCTTCACATATAATTTTATATCAGCTCTGCATTCTGGTAGCTCAGTTATTTTTCAGAATTTGTTTACTATTACATCTTGTTCTCTACTAACTCCGTTAATGACCCATATTTCTGCCCCATAACGTTCTCTGGCATTTACAAAAACATTTGAACGTTTTCCCGTTGTTTATAGTCAATATTTGTCATCTTTTTCTCCAAACTTCTCGTACTGGACAGGAGCAGTCAACTCTTCCGTTTCCGATCGTTTCATTTTATCACCCCCGCCTCACTTACCATTAGATGATAATATAGTTGTTATTGTATATGTATCATGGGTATAGCCAATCATTTTTTTTACAATTAATTTTACAATTAATATGCTGAAAGGTATAAAATGGCAGGGAGGGATTCAGTTAGGTGGAAATGTAGTAAGCAGTTTGGCCTATGCTGACGACTTGGTCTTAATGGCAGACTGTGCCGAAAGCCTGCAGTCTAACATCTTGGAACTTGAAAATAGGTGCAATGAGTATGGTATGAAAATTAGCCTCTCGAAGACTAAATTGATGTCAGTAGGTAAGAAATCCAACAGAATTGAATGTCAGATTGGTGATACAAAGCTAGAACAGGTCGATAATTTCAAGTATTTAGGTTGTGTGTTTTCCCAGGATGGTAATATAGTAAGTGAGATTGAATCAAGGTGTAGTAAAGCTAATGCAGTGAGCTCGCAGTTGCGATCAGCAGTATTCTGTAAGAAGGAAGTCAGCTCCCAGACGAAACTGTCTTTACATCGGTCTGTTTTCAGACCAACTTTGCTTTATGGGAGCGAAAGCTGGGTGGACTCAGGATATCTTATTCATAAGTTAGAAGTAACAGACATGAAAGTAGCAAGAATGATTGCTGGTACAAACAGGTGGGAACAATGGCAGGAGGGAACTCGGAATGAGGAGATAAAGGCTAATTTAGGAATGAACTCGATGGATGAAGCTGTACGCATAAACCGGCTTCGGTGGTGGGGTCATGTGAGGCGAATGGAGGAGGATAGGTTACCTAGGAGAATAATGGACTCTGTTATGGAGGGTAAGAGAAGTAGAGGGAGACCAAGACGACGATGGTTAGACTCTGTTTCTAACGATTTAAAGATAAGAGGTATAGAACTAAATGAGGCCACAACACTAGTTGCAAATCGAGGATTGTGGCGACGTTTAGTAAATTCTCAGAGGCTTGCAGACTGAACGCTGAAAGGCATAACAGTCTATAATGATAATGTATGTATGTATGTATTTTACGTCGCACCGACAGAGATAAGTCTTATGGTGGCGATGGGATAGGAACGGGCTAGGAGTGGGAAGGAAGCGGCCGTGGCCTTAATTAAGGTACAGTCCCAGCATTTGCCTGGTTGGAAAATGGGAAACTACGGGAAAACCATCTTCATGGCTGCCGACAGTGTGGTTCGAACCCGCTAACTCCCGAATGCAAGCTCCTAGCTGCGCGCCCCTAACCGTACGACCAGCTCACTCGGTATATATATAGCCAACCAAATCTCAATTATTTCCCTATTCATGAGCTCATTCACATGTACAGGTACCACAATAACATCGATCATCTGACAGAGCACTAGAACGAAATAATTACACCGTTATGTTATCTGCCACATCCGTGGAACAATAACGATAATACTGTGTTCTACGTAGGCTTTTCCATCCTTCCCAGCAAGACAGTATTGAAAATCTCACAACTGTCGGAAAGTGCGGGAAAAGCCACCCCAAGAATGTGACTGCTTGGTTGAGAAATAGCCTATCATGGCAGTGAGAATGGGGAGTGTCGTAGAGCATTCGTGACAGTGAAAACTAGTATGCGAAATTTCCAAGGCAAGATTTATTTGAGACAGTTCCCAGGACACAATAGGCTCGCCGCTGAGAATTCATATCACACGAATAAGATAAAGTTAATGGTTAGAGAAAGGATCAAGTGGAGCGTTTTGTACCTTCACTTACGGATCTGGCTGAATGGGATCCCAAGAGTTGTGCACCCATTTTCTAATGGGTTCATTGGCTCACATTCTATCTAAGCAGGTCGTATTACAAACTGCTGGGTTTGTAGAGGGATGTAATAGAGGGAGCTTTGATTAGAGGCTAATGTTTGAAAATATACCTTTCCTCCGGTGGTACTTACACATCGAATAACGTCAGCAGTCTCGGGTAAAGCCGATTGCCTAACGAAATTCAGGCTCCAGTTCTCTTCCCAGAAGGGGTACAACCTTTCTCCCACCCATTTTGAAGTTATTTATATTTTAGTGTAGTCTTATTCTCTCCATAGCAAATATTCCTTAACCAGGCATACAATTTTCCTTCATGTGAGCCTCCCTAATACTAACAATACGGCCTCGATTCACTTGTGGTAAGATTGGAGCCATCTTATAGTGTTACGGAATAACGAAATCTAGGCCGCCACCCTTGGTATGTTTAAAATGTATGTATCGTAATTACAAACTTTTAAGTTGGTGTAAATGTTTTTCTCTTTACTTCTTCAACATAAAAAAACCATTGGGAAGGGCCCTGCAAGACATGGTACTGCAATACTGTGAAACTATTACGTTACGAGGAACATTTTATGAATACTATAGCCATGTAATGATTGAGTACATCATCATCATCGTCATCATCATCACCACCACCATCATCATCATCATCATCATCATCATCATAATTTATTCCGTATTTTTATATCATAATACTGTATTGCTTAGCAGGTTGCGTGACTAGCTCAGTGGCTTAACTGTTATCTTCCCATCCGGATGGCTGAGGTTCGAATCCCTGTCAATCCTGGGTAGAGATTTCAGTCTCAAAAATCAGGTGACGCCAGGAAGGGCATCAGGCCCTAAACCCCCGGGCAAAACCAAGCGCGGGACCGATGACCTAAGATATAAGGCACCTTTAAACAACAAGCATCATCATCATCATCATCATCATCATCATCATCATCATCATCACAACCAAACGCCTGAGTGGCTCCAGCGATGACCCCAGAAGTTACTTGGATACCTTTCCATATGAAATAAATCTACTCGATTGTATTCTACTCTAAATTGTGATCTCTCCGTTATCTAATATTCAATTTTATTAATTAAATAACTGCTTTTTTTTTCAGAAATCTTCCTAGTCAGAGCTGGGTTGATAGCGGTGGAATTTACTTTCATTTCACTCTCTGCCTATACTTTATATAAAGCACCTTCGAAGAATATAAAACTGTTGGGGTTTAAAGAGTAAAAGCAACTGTTAAATTTGGTGTGAAACCCTTCACATGCGTTCGTGGTTCGAACATCAGTAAACTAATTTTTAGCCCATAGAATTGATGGGTAAGTGAATCGTGACCTTTGTAATTGTCTATAATATAGTCACAACATGCTTTTACTTTTTTCACAATAGTAGGCATCTGCGAAATGAAATGATCTACGAAACAATCTCCGATGAGAGCAGGGACGAAATATAGTCCAAAGATGCGCATTACGTATTTAGCAATATCCAAGTTACAGTCTTTGTGTATAGTTACCAGTCCTAAAATCTGCATTTTTCTCCACCATGCCTGGCTGAGATGGAATCAATAACACTTGATAGTGATGTCTGAAAAATTCGAGTTGACTGCAGTGTGAATAGCTACTTCAAAATCTACTACTAATTCTGACGACTTGAATGTAAGGTTCAATTTCGCACACGTTTACACCAACAAAGAAACCGCAGTAAAATATGCCTCAGTTTTTTTTTTCAATAACGTGAAAACCAGTGGTATACATGGTGATTCACGATTAATTCAACAACACTTATAATGTTGAGCAGAAAACAATCTGATCATTTTTGAAGCGGAGGACCATGTCCGAAACTGCTTCGTTTGGGACTGTGGGGCTTCAAAGTTTGACGATTCGGATATGGCGATTGGTGTGCGTCCACATTTTGTCAAGAAACCTCCACCAACCTAACAAGAGCACCATATCGTGTATTAAATTACATTTCCGAAGCGTTTTCAAGCTTTGACGCCCCACATCGCCCGAAACATGCATTTCCATACATGCGCCCCCCTTGAAAAATGATCAGTTTGCCGTCCTGCACAACATTCTAAGCGTTATCGTATTAATTCTGAGTCGCTGTGCATAGTGTCCTTCCTGCATGATATGAAAAGTGATCAGTTGCTTAAATACTATAATTTGGTGCAATATTGAAATGACCCGTCTACAAACACACGCTCTGCAGACAATAAGTAGCTTAAGTTAGATTCACAGGTAAATATTTATATTTTCCTCTGCACTAGTCACCGGCCAAAATTTTTCACCTGTCATTGTTTTGATTCGAAGTTCTTTTTAGCACACTGTTCACTGCCTCTATGGTTTTGTATAGGAAGGCCTTGCTGTTCTTCTCGAACTATAAATTCCTCACCTTGTACACACGACAACCGTCGTAAAAATGGAATTCAGTTGTTGTTAACATACCCCTTAATAAATTAGCTTCCATGAATGTTCAACAATATCTTCAACAGAGTCGATTATGCTGCTTGGAATATTATGCTTACAAAAATAAACATTTCTTCTTCCCACTGTAGTCAGGAGTGTTTAAGTCAACGGACAAGTGTCCTTTTAAAAACAAACTAAATCATTTCTTTGATTTTGGCATAACATTTTTGAGCACGCTTCTTATGGATTTGTAATTCAGGCACACTGACCACGTTAATCTACGACACTTCCATGTTCCATATGGATGTGGGAAATTTTTAATTTTAGATGGTACTTACCCACAAGCATTCCCTGATACCTTTCCTGCTACACTTTCATTCAGTGAATTATTTTTCAGTCTTACATTTATTTCTTCACACACCGAGTGGAGTGGCTGCGCGTGTTAACGCGCTACGACTATGGAGCCAAGCCCTGTACTCCGGAGACGCGTGGGTTCGAACCCCACCGTTGGCTGTCCTGAGAATCGTTTTCTGTGGTTTCCCATTTTAACTTCCAGGCAAATGCCGGAGCAGTTCTTGTTCAGAGGCCAAACCGATTCCTTCCACGTCCTTAACCAATTTCATTCACAATCGTTCATTTCATCTTCATTAGCTCCTCAACTGAGATTGGAGTCAGGAAGGACATCCGGCCGTAAAAACAATCCATACGAGTCCATCACTCCTCATCCCCGACTAAGGGGTAGACAAACACATTTCTTTCTTCACATTTGGAACAAATGTCGGTTTATGGTCTCTCAAAGTGGTATACATAGTTACCTTTTAAGTAAGTATAAGTCACTCTTATATCTGGATGTCGTGATAAAAATAGTTCGTGTATTGTTTTGACATTTAGATGAGCATCAAGATATCTCACATGTAAGCTACCATAAAGGGTTTCTTTCACTGAAAATGATTCAGTGTGGTCTTTCACAACTTCACAAATCTCTCCAGACACTGAATGACTTTTGACACAGTCTTCCCCCTTAAACCATTCGGAGATTTACTCTGGAGCAGGAAGCCAGACAATCGAGAAGTCTCTTTGCAGAAATATCATACAGGCACATTGGAGAGGTAATAGTTTCTGAGCGTGAACGTTTGCCCTGAACGGTGTGAGCCTCATTTGTAGAAATATATCGTCATTGCGCCTTGAAATACCGTTATGTGACAGCATTGAGGGGAGGAATACTGACCCACAGCACATGTTTCACTTGCAATGAAAATTCGTTCATATAGTTCATGCAATACTGAACGTTAAATGACAGAACCTTTCTGGTCAGAGTTCTAAGCTGAAGTATTATCACATAGCGGTTTTTCTAGATGCGACGACGATATCTTGTTCGCTTTTTTTGGTCAGATCATAAAAATAAGACAACATTTTTAATTTTTCATCATCACTGAACTGTTTGTAGCGGCATTTCTTGCACCTGAAAAAATAAAAGAATTGAACGTTAATCTACGGTACTTCCATATTCCATATTACTAATTTGAGATAATACTTACCCACAGGCATTCCCTAGTACCTTCCCAACTACACTTTTTCCTCTGTGACTAATGCACTCTGCACCAGATAATCTTCTCTGTTCTCACCATTACATTTCCTTTTCGTTAAAGAATCGTCACTATACTGTATTATCTCTATAGGGGAACAGCCATCACTTTCACTTCTGTCTGCCATGTTACAAACACTGTTTCTCTTGGCGACTTCAGGAACCATTTTAACATTCGTTTGTTTTTAAAACGGCACAAGTCCGTGAGAGGTGTCCTTTTAAAAATAAATGTTGTTTTGCTGGCGTCCACAAACATACTCCTAGGCCTTCCCTGTCCCATCGTCGCCATAAGACCTATCTGTGTCGGTGCGACGCAAAGCAACTTGTAAAAAAAAATGTCCTTTCTTCATAAAATTACAAAAGGTATATTTAAGCCTAAAATGTATACTGATGGTATTAACTCAGTTTCGTGAAAGTGTGGAGAATTGCCCTTTTAAAAATAATATATTCAACTGCCTTTCTTTTGATGCTGTTCCTAGTAATGTGTCTAATGAATTTTCCATCACTTACAATATCGTGACTATGTTGGACGTTCTGTTCTATGATCATTTTCGTTTGAATCAGTTTTTAAAACTCGCTTACATGTTTTCAGTACACAGGAAACATTGAATGATTGCATTAGCAGTTTCTTGAAAGCAAAAATTTGTAGTTTCCTAACACAAACAATTCCTTGCCGTTTCCGCTCACATTCTTCGTGCATTGTGCTATAAACTGGCGTGACAAACTGAGCCATATCTGACATTAGACTCAGCCGTGGGCAGTCTGTTGATAGGCAACTCTCCGCAACTCACACAACTCATTGAAAAGTGGCATAACAGAGTTGCATGTTGTGATGACTGAGTTTAAATCAATAATAAACCAAATATTCAAAGAGTTGTGGAAACAAACTTAGTAAAATCACAATACACTCGATAAGAATGTTAGTTTCGTGCGTTTCATGTTTACTTTTTTTTTTTTTTTGCTAGTGGCTTTACGTCGCACCGACACAGGTAGGTCTTATGGCGACGGTGGGATAGGAAAGGACTAGGAGTTGGAAGGAAGCGGCCGTTGCCTTAATTAAGGTACAGCCCCAGCATTTGCCTGGTGTGAAAATGGGAAACCATGGAAAACCATCATCAGGGCTGCCGACAGTGAGGTTCGAACCCACTATCTCCCGAATACTGGATACTGGCCGCACTTAAGCGACTGCAGCTATCGAGCTCGGTATGTTTACTTTTATGTAGTTTATTTTTAATCTAGGTTTTTTTAACATCGTTACGGCCTCTTTGGACCACGTTTATTTAGGTTTCCAACAATGTTTACGTATCCTTGCCCACATGTCCTTCATTCTCTTAACGTGAGCGCTTCTTCTGTTCTCTGACCAGGGAAATCGTTTCAATGGTTTGACTTCATCTTCAGGTACCCTCCCATCCTGAATTTTTTGTTGAAAGTCATGTCTATCGAGGATTATCTTGTTCAGTTATCTCACTCAGCATCACATCGTCAACCACTGCCGAGTTTTCTTACGTTTTCTATTACGTGACTTGGAATAAAAGTAAACTCTGGTTTATTTGTGATTACTGAGACCAATTTATCTCTTATTAATTTCTCGTTAAGGGAAATATTGACTCGTTGTCTGGATGGTCAGCGTACTGGCCTTACGTTCGGAGGGTCCCGGGTTCGATTTCCGGCCGGGTCGGGGATTTTAACCTTCATTGGTTAATTCCATTGGCTCGGGGGCTGGATGTTTGTGCTGTCTCCAACATCCCTGCAACTCACACACCACACTATCCTCCACCACAATAACACGCAGTTACCTACACGTGGCAGATGCCTCCCACCCTCATCGGAGGGTCTGCCTTACAAGGGCTGCATTCGGCTAGAAATAGCCGCACGAAATTATTATTATTAAGGGAAATATTAGTTTACAAAATGTGAAATATCTTGTTTTGAATGTACCTTAAGTAAAATATATATGTTATTGCTATATGATCATATAATTTCAGTTATTGTGTACTTTTATACTGCCGGGTTGAGTAGCTCAGACGATTGAGGCGCTGGCCTTCTTACCTCAACTTGGCAGGTTCGATCCTGGCTCAGTCCGGTGGTATTTGAAGATGCTCAAATACGTCAGCCTCGTGCCGGTAGATTTACTGGCACGTAAAAGAACTCCTGCGGGACTAAATTCCAGCATCTGGGCGTCTCCGAAAACCATAAAAGGGTAGTTAGTGGGACGTAAAGCCAATAACATTAGATTATTAGCTTTATACATTAGTTTTCATCTAACCATCTGACTTTCCACATAAAGCCATGTCTCTTTTTTTCTCCACTAGCATGTTTAATACCACCACTTACTGTAAGGTTGAGATCCAACCACGATCCCTGTGGTACCAAAATGAAGCTTAGACAACATGCGTTTATCATTTTCTCGGTCTGCATTGTGTACTTCTGACGTAAAAAATTAAACCAGTGGATAAAACAATTTCTACACTTCCCGGTAATACTCTACTTAACATTCTAGACCGAATTTCTCAAAAACTGTATATTTGGTCGACCCCTCTAATGCCCCCAGTTGGAAGAGATTGTTTCACTGGGTAATGGAATAACCAGAACTTATAACGAGTGGGACTCTGTATGATCTGTTAACTTGTATATAATAATAATAATAATAATAATAATAATAATAATAATAATAATAATAATAATAATAATAATAATAATAATAATAATAATAATAATGCTATTGTGTTTACGTCCCACTAACTAATTATTGACGGTTTTCAGAGGTGCCAGTAAATCTACCGACACGAGGCTGACGTATCTGAACACGGGACTAAATTCTGGCACCTCGGCCCCTCCGAAAATCGTAAAAGCAGTTAGTGGGGCGAAAAGTCAATCACATTATTATTCATTAACTTGTATAGTGCTTTTTATCATGTTTCATAACCGCAGCAACAAAACAACACCTAATAATAACAATACATAAACTAACCCCATGGCACTACAGCCCTGAAGGGCCTTGGCCTACCAAGCGACCGCTGCTCAACCCGAAGGCCTGCAGATTACGAGGTGTCGTGTGGTCAGCACGACGAATCCTCTTGGCGTTATTCTTGGCTTTCTAGGCCGGGAATAATAGAGGGCTGAGTCTCATTAACAACTTTCACGAATTTCGGCAACGCCGATGTGTGGAGAATTTTGTACATAAGGAATATTCTCCTGAGATCATCTTGTGTGAAGCTCCTGTGTCTGTCACTGAAGAATATATTTTTATGCGATGAAAATGTCCTTTCTGCACCGTATGATGTCAGGTGAAAATCACCAGTGCTATTTATAACACTTAGAGTGCAACATTCATAATCGAAAGAGGCCTAAAGATATAATCGCATTTCTTCAGATGAAATGATATGTCAATGTGTAAACAAATACTATGTTGGATGCAGTCTGTTGACAAGTGCTCCCATTGGCTCGAGTTATGAACGAAGTTCTGTATG
Source organism: Anabrus simplex (assembly GCF_040414725.1). NCBI lineage: Eukaryota > Metazoa > Arthropoda > Insecta > Orthoptera > Tettigoniidae > Anabrus > Anabrus simplex. Next base: position 680,430,391 of record NC_090266.1, read on the forward strand.
TCTGCTCGATTTAAGTGAATACCAGACTTTTTTTTTTACCTACGTATGCAGTGTACTGGTGTGAGAAAGCCTAAAGTATTCTCATTAGAGTGCGTCATTCCGTTCTATTAACTCACCTTACAGCCGTGTCTTAATGAGGCCGTAACGAGAGCGAGCGCAAGCTACTGGAGTGTGTGAAGGAAATGCCCCGTCCGTGATTCAAACAGATCGGCTCATGAACTCCGAGTCCACTCGTGATAGTGTGTCCACTTTACTGATAAACACCACCCCTCTCTTCTGAGGCAGTAGAACGCTGTCCTCAGTCCAAGTTGGTCGGTCCGATACCGGCTCAGTCCTGTGGTATTTGAAGGGGCTTAAAATACCAGCCTCGCGTCCATAGATTAATAATAATGTTATTTGCTTTACGTCCCACTAACTGCTTTTAAGGTCTGCACACACCAACGCGGGAAGCGGGAGCGGGAGCGGGAGCGGGAGCGGGAGCGGGAGCGAAACCTACAATCCCGTGGTCGCTGCGAAGTTCGTCTTTCTGCACACACCAACGCGGGACGCGGGAAGCGGGAGTGAAACTTAGTCGCTGCGAAGTTCGTTCAATACATTACGTCCTTCATGGCTATCTGTTTGAGGAAAGTGATGGTTTCCTCACGTTCTGTTGTTTCCAGGAATGAATGTAACAGGCGGTGCCGATACTTTTTTTAAACATTCTAAAACGGCCTGATCCGTAGGTTGTATTAAACTTGTTACGTTAGGGGGCAAGCATAAAGCACGAATTCCATCACATCACATACGAGTTCATCTGGATGTGGCCCTGCTTTGTCCAGCAATAAAACTGCTTTAATAGGCAGACGTGGTCCCAGTAGAGAGGACCCACAGTACAATGACATGGCGAAAATACGCAGAGAATGAAATGCTGTAGAAAAATCACTTTAAATTTACGAAAATAAAAATTGTTTTCATATATTACTTTTTTTTATACTTTTCCTTTCGTTATTATGAAATTCCTGGTTTTGTTATAATTTCTTCCAATGTCTCGCTTTAATATAATTGCTTGTCGTTAGGTAATTTTTGTTTTCATTTAACATCCTTCTCATAGTATTGTAAGAATATACTGTATATGCATTGGGATATCTCACAATTGAAATTTATTTGGTAATAATAATAATAATAATAGAGCCTCCGTGGCTCAGACGGCAGCGCGTCGGCCTCTCACCGCTGGATACCGTGGTTTAAATCCCGGTCGTTCCATGTGAGATTTGTGCTGGACAAAGCGGAGGCGGGACAGGTTTTTCTCCGGGTACTCCGGTTTTCCCTGTCATCTTTCATTCCAGCAACACTCTCCATTCTCATTTCATACCATCTGTCAGTCATTAATAAATCACTTTGGGAGTGGCGACCCCATCGTACTAATAGCCTATATCTGCTTCATTCATTCCATCCCTGACCCGGTCAATGACTGGAAAACAGGTTGTAGGTTTTCAATAATAATAATAATAATAATAATAATAATAATAATAATAATAATAATAATAATAATAATAATAATAATAGTGACGACCTACGGCAATAACTAAATGGCCCGTTATAATCACAAATAAACGACATTTCGTTTTTATTCAGAGTTGGTAGAAAACCTAGATAAATATCATCATCATCATCATCATCTGTTTACCCTCCAGGTTCGGCTTTTCCCTCGGACTCAGCGAGGGATCCCACCTCTACCGCCTCAAGGGCAGTGTCCTGGAGCTTCAGACTCTTGGTCGGGGGATACAACTGGGGAGTATGACCAGTACCTCGCCCAGGCGGCCTCACCTGCTATGCTGAACAGGGGCCTTGTAGGGGGATGCGAAGATTGGAAGGGGATAGACAAGGAAGAGGGAAGGAAGCGGCCGTGGCCTTAAGTTAGGTACCATTCCGGCATTCGCCTGGAGGTGAAGTGGGAAACCACGGAAAACCACTTCGAGGATGGCTGAGGTGGGAATCGAACCCACCTCTACTCAGTTGACCTCCCGAGGCTGAGTGGACCCCGTTCCAGCCCTCGTACCACTTTTTCAAATTTCGTGGCAGAGCCGGGAATCGAACCCGGACCTCCGGGGGTGGCAGCTAATCACGCTAACCACTACACCACAGAGGCGGACCTAGATAAATATATCTTACAAAATGAATGAATAAATAAATTGATGAAAAAATTACTTTTCCCCTTCACGTGACTGGTTTTATATGCAGTTCTGCCACAACCTGCATAACGCAGTGAAGGAACCAAATATTCAAAGAATTACGGAGTCAAAACAATGGAAACAAAATGAGTAAAATCACAATGAATGTAGGGGAGGCTTCGATTCCTGGTCGGATCAGAGATTTTAACCTTCGTCTGTTGATTCCTCTGGTTCGAGGAGTGTGTGGGTGTGTGTGTGCCGCATTCAGCAGTAGAATTCATCATAGGTTGGGCCTCATCCTCACAGTTACGCAGGTAGCCAATGTCACCTATGGCCCAGTTTGCTTTCCTGATCTAAAAGGTGTCCGTTTCCATGAACGTCGTATAATCGAATGAGATAGTGGGTAGCCAGCAAAATTTGAAGTACAGCGGAAAGGAAGTGTACGTTGGTCCCGAGCAAACTGACACGCCATGGAACAGAAGGAACAATTGCATAGCTGCGTATGCGACGTAACGGAAGTCTAGTCACTCTGCTTGCTGAGTACACAACAAAGAAGTAGTGCTGTTTGATGAAATACAGGATATAATGTTTATACTGGTCAGTAAGTAACACGAACGGGTAGTCTCTAACTTCCGTTTCCCGATCAGGTGATTACTATGGGCTCGGATTTCTATGATATGTCCCGGTCTCTCTTTTACAAACTTTTTTTTCTTTTTCTTAATCTCCTTACCCTCCAGGGTTGATTTTTCCCTCTGACTCAGCGAGGGATCCCGCCTCTACCGTCTCAAGAGAAGTATCCTGGAGCGTGAGACATTGGGTCTAGTGATACAACTGGGGAGGATGACCAGTACCTCGCCCAGGCGGCCTCACCTGCTATGCTGAACAGGGGCCTTGTGGGGGATGGTAAGATTGGAAGGGATAGACAAGGAAGAGGGAAGGAAGCGGCCGTGGCCTTAAGTTAGGTACCATCCCGGCATTTGCCTGGAGGAGAAGTGGGAAACCACGGAAAACCACTTCCAGGATGGCTGAGATGGGAATCGAATCCACCTCTACTCAATTGACCTCCCGAGGCTGAGTGGACCCCGTTCCAGCCCTCGTACCACTTTTCAAATTTCGTGGCAGAGCCGGAAATCGTACCCGGGCTTCCGGGAGTGGCAGCTAATCACACTAACCACTAAACCACAGAGGTGGGCTACATGTTATTATGAAGATATATTACCGGGCGAGTTGGCCGTGCGCGTAGAGGCGCGCGGCTGTGAGCTTGAATCCGGGAGATAGTAGGTTCGAATCCCACTATCGGCAGCCCTGAAAATGGTTTTCCGTGGTTTCCCATTTTCACACCAGGCAAATGCTGGGGCTGTACCTTAATTAAGGCCACGGCCGCTTCCTTCCAACTCCTAGGCCTTTCCTATCCCATCGTCGCCATAAGACCTATCTGTGTCGGTGCGACGTAAAGCCCATAGCAAAAAAAAAAAAAAAAGAATATGAAGATATATTTGATCTAGAGTAGTATAAACGCATATTTTGGCCATATTATGATAGCTTTAGCCGCTCTCCAAGTATTCTTCACATGTTTTCTGCCGATAATACCAAGTAATTTTGTTAATGTTTGATTATTTTGGATTTAATTTCCTTGGAAATATTTTGTGCTTAAATAAACTTTCGCGAGCAGTAAGTTGTCAAAACAGAAAGAACAAAATATTGTTAGGAAAGTGGCCAGTTCACTGCTGGTCTTCTAAGCAAATTTTGGACAGTATTTCATTTCTTTTGCGACATATTTTGGTAATTTTTACTACAACATGCAGGCATATTTTCAGAGATTTTTGGTGTTGAAATCTGAGCCGTAGTGATCATATCCACCGAGTGAGATGGCTGCGCGTTTTGAATCACGTTGCTGTGAGCTTGTATCAGGGAGATGGTGCGTTCGAACCCCACCACCGCCAGTTCTGATAGTGGTTTTCCATTTTCACACCAGGCAAATTCTGGGGCTGTACGTTAATCGACTGCACGCCTGCTTCCTTTCCAGTCCTAGCCCCGTCCTATCCCATCGTCTCCATAAGATCTATCTGTGCGATGCGACGTAAAACAAATAGAAAAAGTGATCACACCAGAAATCAATTCCAGGTTTTGGTGGAGGACAACTAAATCACTCTGTAATAAGATACCGGGTGGTCCACCAGCCCCTTATTTTTTCGGAGGTAGGTAAGCCAACTAGTCATCCGAAAACATTAGTACCTGCTCCTTTACGCCCTTAGTACAACTATACCGATTATATAATGCTCGCGAATATGGTAGAAATTAGCAGCGGCAGTGGTATTTCTATTATTTAAACTGCTGTATAATGAATGTGTAAAACGATCACATCTGCGAATAACACCATCTTACTTTTGGACAGGAAGTGTCTATAAGGATTCAACGTGCTAGCTGTGCATCCCGGCTTGCGGTAGCTAAGGTAGCTAAATTACGTATCATTGCCATTGTATCAGCCAAGCAGTCTGGCAGTAGGTTCGGTTCAGGGGTTGCTATCCTTTTTTTTTGATTAACGCCGTTTACAGTGACTAATATGGCCACATGTCATCCTGTTCCAAAGAGTGAATTTTTATTTGGTACTGCAAAGAACCGTTGTTATCCGATGTTACGTTGCCAGGTTGGACTACGTCATGATGGTCTGTAGATAGGAAGTGGGGTACCCTGCATATTCAATGTAAAATGTGTTCAAAATGTTGACCACCTTCGTGTCCGACTCGTTGGCTGAACGGTCAGCGTACTGGCCTTCGGTTCAGAGGGTCCCGGGTTCGATTTCCGGCCGGGTCTGGGATTTTAACCTTAATTGGTAAATTCCAAAGGCACGGGGGCTGGGTGTATGTGTTGTCTTCATCATCATGTCATCCTCATCACAACGCGCAGGTCGCCTACAGATGTCAAATAGAAAGACCTGCACCTGGCGAGCCGAACCCGTCCTTGGATATCCCGGCACTAAAAGCCATACGACATTTCATTTTTTTTTCACCACCTTGGTTTAGCGACCCAGTTGTCCACAATCTTCGTTCAAGGTTTCGGAACGTATTGGTAGTCTTCTGTCAGGAAAACACACATGATCGAGACGTTGCGAAAGGACTGCGTTCTGCCTTGTTTCCCCATAAATGAGCAACATATCAACGTACTCGTCGCTGGAATACATCGTGAGGGAATGAATACGTGCCGTGATCTGACCTGCATAAACATTGTGTGTCCGTTAAAATGTGGCATACCGGGCGAGTTGGCCGTGCGCGTAGAGGCGCGCGGCTGTGAGCTTGCATCCGGGAGATAGTAGGTTCGAATCCCACTATCGGCAGCCCTGAAGATGGTTTTCCGTGGTTTCCCATTTTCACACCAGGCAAATGCTGGGGCTGTACCTTAATTAAGGCCACGGCCGCTTCCTTCCAACTCCTAGGCCTTTCCTATCCCATCGTCGCCATAAGAACTATCTGTGTCGGTGCGACGTAAAGCCCCTAGCAAAAAAAAGAATGTGGCATGACAGGTCGGTAAAAACATGCATAAGACTGCAATTGAACCACTGCTTTGCCGTAGGGTTGGGCACTCCGGAGCAGACAGTTGTTCCGGAATATTAGGTGCTCGAGGGGGAGTGTTTCTACTGCACAGTAGAGAGAAATTCGTGAGGCAAGATGACATGCTCCGCGTCAGTAGGAATGTGCTGCTGTACCGGACGTGCTGTGTTTGTAGTTACGGCCAGCGTAAAGCTGCACGGAACGTGAAGGAACAGTCGGAACACTGAAATTCGCGCCAAATAATAACGCTTAAAGGCTGCTTTTAGGTGAAGATTTTTTTCGGCCAATATGAAATACACATAACACGGTCACAATGGCAGTACAGGTGTTTAAAAGTAAGTAATCCAAGGAAATTTTCACCGGTTGAATGTCTCTCTCTCTTAATCTGTTTACCCTCCAGGGTTGGTTTTCCCTCGGACTCAGCGAGGGATCTCACCTCTATCGCCTCAATGGCAGTGTCCTGGAGCGTCAGACATCGGGTCGGGGGATACAACTGGGGAGAATGACCAGTACCACGCCCAGGCGGCCTTACTTGCTATGCTGAAAAGGGACCTTGTGGGGGGATGGGAAGATTGGAAGGGATAGACATGGAAGAGGGAAGGAAGCGGCCGTGGCCTTAAGTTAGGTACCATCCCGGCATTTGGCTGAATGTGAAGTGGGAAACCATGGAAAACCACTCCCATTATGGCTGAGGTGGGCATCGAACACACTTCTAATCATTTGACCTACCGAGGCTGAGTGGACCCCGTTCCAGCCCTCGTACCACTTTCCAAATTTCGTGGCAGAGCCGGGAATCGAACCCGGGCCTCAAGGGGTGGCAGCTAATCACACTAACCACTACACCACAGAGGCGGACCCGGTTGAATGTGTCAGCCTATATTGTGAGTAATTACGGCCGGGATAAAACTTCACGGCACGTGAAAAAGCAGTGCGAACTATGAAATAGGCACCCAGAAAAAAATCATGTCTGAATGTTGTTTTTAGGATAAGAATGTTTTCATTCACTCTGGAATACACCTGTCACAATTACACTGGCAGTAGATGTGTTCACAAATGTCACAATGTTATTTTCACCACTAAAAAATATACTCGCACAGTTGAAGAAACATTCGACAGTACTCTTATTTACGCACACAATATACAAGCGGAACACGAAAATGAAAAAAAAAACATAGAAGCAAAACACGAAGATATAAGTTAAACACTATATACAAGCGGAACAGGAGATTAAAAATAAAACTATACAAGTAGAACACGAAAATAAAAATTGTGGGATGTTTAAGTTTCAAATGTCTCGTCGTTGTGCCGGTTGAAAATCCCTTTGCAGACAAAATAGAACATAAATTGCATTTCACTCTGTCCGGGTTTATTCTAGTAAAATAGTGGTAAACAGGACACCGGTGCGACATTATTCAAAGTTCACAGTCTTTCGTACGGTATGTATTACTAGGCTTCAATAAAAATACTCTTACAAAACAGAACACATTAAGTTGTCCTCATGTACCGACCGAAGGCCAGTTGCCGATGCAACGGAACTCACAGAATAAACAGGATACGACGGAACACGGAACACTCCAGCACATGGCGGCACACTGCCGGTAACGACAATCAGCTAGAGGGCGAAGGGCAGTGCGTATTGGCGCTTCTGACGGGATAGCGATTCACTGTCTCGGTCTCGCTTGATAATGTTTCAGAACGACTGACGCTCCGTGTTCCGGAATAGCGAAACATAACTGTGCACCGGCACAGTGTGCCCAAAACAGGAACATAGTGCCCAACCCTACTTTGCCGATATTCAGACACCTTGTGTCACCGGCCCTTGACCGACTTAGCCACAAATACAACATACAAGACACTCGCTAGAGTATTATTACAGAAGTATAGCCGTTAGACATCGAAAGTTAACATCCGTGTCAAAGTCTTCAATAGTGCTTTACAGCGTTCATTAACTTTTTACCATTACGTAGCACGTGGTATACCTATTCATTCGACCGTACCTTCTCCATAAATTAGCAACAACTCAACGTACTCTTCATAGAAATACTCTGTGAGGAAATGAATCAGTGCTGTGATGTGACTTCGTAAGTGTGGATTATTATTTGTGTGCGTTGGACTCGGGAGGTTGTGGATACGAATCCCATGCTGGCCGTCCTGAAAATGGTGTCCCTCGGTTTCACATTTTTCACCACCAGGCAAATGCCGGGACGGTACCTTAGTAAAAGATCAAGGCCGATTTCCTTCCCAATCCTTCCCCCACCCATTCTTAAGAGAATGACGCCAAATCAGCGTGCATCCCTTAAAACTATAAGGAAAAAATATTGATTATTATTGTATCCCCGCTAAAATGGAGAACCTCTGTCGTTCGAAACAATTGTTTTACGGTGCATTCGAACCACTACGCTGCCGATACTCACACACTTTGTGCTCCGGCCATTGACCAATTCGGCCACGAAGTCAACATACGTATTGCCTGCTAAAGGTGTAATAATTTCGTATGGCCGTTCCACCTCGAAAGTTAATGTCCGTGTCAAAGTCTTCAGTGGTATTTTACAGTGTTCATTTAACTTATTTAAATTACAGAGCACGTAGCATAACCTATTAATTCAATCGTATTGCAGGTACCTGTTTTATTTCAAGGCGCAATAAATCACATGTTTGCAGAATGGTCCTTAGTATTGGGCACGGAATTGTTCGTAGTAGTTTTTCCTCTGCTAGGTCCATGGATCAATTTACAATGATGACATATATGTAGCGGAGATCCTTATCGACCATTGGGAGAAATCTGAAGTTATTTGGTGTTCATAAAACTATATTATAAGGATTTGGGTTGCCTATCTCCGAAAAAACAAGGGGTTGGTGAACCACCCGGTAAATACGCGAGAAACTTGTTGGAGGATACTCTGTCAAATGGAAGTGAAAAATGAAATGGCGTATGACTTTTCGTGCCGGGAGTGTCCGAGGACTCTGATGGAAGTAATGATTGGATACTAAGGAAACCAGGCTACTGAGAACGGTGCCCTCCCTATCTGAAGATAGTTAGAGATTCAAATCTATAATCTGGTTAAGAATTAAGTGTGGTAAGCGTGATAGAGAAGAGAAAGGGAGAATAATTACAGTCAGCCAAGTGATGATTCAGTATTTTTCAGATAGCCTGTGTTATACTTTTGATAGCGTACAAAGTTAAGTAAGTGAAATAATTGCGGATAGTTCTAAGTTACAGAAACAAATTAATGATCAATTCACCGGACGAGTTGGCCGTGCGGTTAGGAGCGCGCGGCTGTGAGCTTGTATCCGGGAGATAGTGGATTCGAATCCCACTGTCGGCAGCCCTGAAGATGGTTTTCCGTGGTTTCCCCATTTTCACACCAAGCAAATGCTGGGGCTGTACCTTAATTAAGGCCACGGCCGCTTCCTTTCCAACTCCTAGGGCTTCCCTATCCTATCGTCGCCATAAGACCTATCTGTGTCAGTGCGACGTAAAGCCACTAGCAAAAAAGAGATCAATTCTTCATGTTAATTGGGGGCCTCTCAAAAACTGTACCTTAATTAAGGCCACGGATGCTGCCATTCCAATCCTATCACTTTTCCCATCTTCACGTCGCAGAAATCCTTCCATGTGTTAATGCGACGTTAAAAAAGAACTAGTAGCTATTCATCCAGTATGACAAGCATCTCATCTATCTCTAAGTTTCACGAGTGCTCTAAAGGCAACATAATTTTGAACCATTTACTCAACTTGTCTCAAGTTTAAGATATACGTTTTTGCTACTAGGTTTTTTAACGTCGCACTAACACATCGAAGGTTTCCGATGACGTGAAGATGGGAAAGCGATAGGATTGCAATGGTAGCGACCGAGGCCTTAATTAAGATACAGCTCCAGCATTTGCCGCTTGTGAACATGGGAACAACGGAAAATCATCTTCAAGGCTTCTGACGATGGGATTCGAACCCAACATCTCCCGAATGCAAGCTCACAGCTACGCGACCCAAACCGCATGGCCAACTCGCTCGGTATATACGTTTTATAGGATGTCAAAATAAAAAATTACAATTTTGCTTTACGTCGCCCCTCGTGTCGAAATATCAGTTTGTTAACTCTGAAGGCATCTCTTTTTCGGTTTCAACTCAGTTAATTAATAACTGTTAGGTTCTTTAGTCTGCCGAAACTAATTGTATATATATAAATTTCTAAACTGCCTGAAAAAAGAAAACATATTGTAACAGAATTACACCTGTAAAAGAAACAATTTAATTGAAATAGAACGAAATGTTTCGTTCCTGATATAACATCATTAGATTCTATCAAGTCACACTCAAAATATGTAGAAATATACAAACAAAAATTAATGTTCTCAAGCCGTGTGTCAACACAAATGTATTTGATTGCCTATAATAACCTACCCTTAATCCGTGTAATCAATCAGCACGTCTAACATATTCTCCCTTGGTACTCTGTCATGTGCTTTCTCTAGATATACGAAAATTGAGAGCTGGGGGAGATCTTATTTCAAACATTTTTAATTTCTTAAACTAGGTGAATACGTACAACTACAGAACGGCTCAGATGGAGACGAAGTTTTGATGATGAATATAAACTGTTTATTTTATTAACAGTCTGATTGCAGTATGAACACTGCTGACTACCCCAATACGAACTCTGGATCTTTTGATATGTTAAGGGTTTTTATTATCGAAGTTAGATTTCTCTAATTTCTCATCCTTAATGACAGAGAATGCGTCTGTATTACTCAGGAACATCAACGGCTTGGTATGAAATGTTGCATGGTTAAAATTGTGTATATTACAGTATTATTCCACCGCTATATTGCTGTATTTTAATTCCCCATATCGACTATAAATCTTGTACACTTTTTTGAAGCAGCCTATAAACTGAAAAAAAAAAAAAACACGCACATCTGCTGACACTACTGCATGAAGCCTGGACTATGCCTCTCGCGAACAGTGAAAGTTGCGAAGCACTACCGAGAAATGGTTTAATGATGGTAATAATGTTCACGCTAGACCTCTCTCGAAGTAGGAAACAATGAAGAAATGAACTAATGTGTTAGCTCAAACTGGTAGGCCCTCAACCGCCAAGTTTCTAAAGATGTACAGTAATCATCGCCTGCTCACGCGAATATTGTATCGCACCGTTCTTCTGGTATAGCTATCGACCTGTTAGTAAACTGATCCTCGTCACATCCTGTTGTGGAGAATATTAAGCTGGATCTCAAAAACTGCAAGTTTTGGTTAATTCACATCCAGACTTTCGATTATGTAGATAAAAGTTGTCCCATGTACAGTTATAATTGAAATTGTTACTGAATCTGTATGAAAACCTTGCTCTCCGAAAATCGTCAAGAGTAGTTAGTGGGACATAAAGACAATAAATCCTTACTCACATCCTGGGAGCCTACTCATAAGGAGAGCTACTTAGGAAAATCCGGTGGCACAACATATTTAATTTCATCTGCCCTGCGAGACCAGAAATACCATCTGTAAGAAGAGGAGCACGAGTTTGCAGTTAATGGACGCACGGAGAGAATTAACATTATCGCCATCCCAACAGGCTCGACGAACGGTTTCATCATTGACCTGGATGGAACCAGCTGAGGATTATATGGAGCAATGTAAGACATACAACCCCAACATGCTTGCTATCAAGAACAATACAATTTAATATCCATTCAAGTTACAGTGTTACTGCTTGGGGCCTGGGGAACAATAATTAAGAAGTTCTCCAAGTGTTGTGAACAATTTGGAGTCGATTGGTGTAGTGTTCCGAGTACGACAGTACTTCTGGGGCTGCTTGGCCGAGGAGAAGACGTGCTCGGTTCAGCCGGAAGGATGTGCGCTCGATCCTCGTCAGGAAACTGAGAAATTTTGAAACGATACTTATATTTCTTAAGCATATAGCGCCAAGATCATTCGTCCTACTCCAGAAATGAACACAAAGTCAATTCACGGGGGCAAATTCGGTTGGGTATGGGCTAACTCCTCCTACAATACTTAGTGCCGAGATTCGGAAGAATAGAAGCTACCATACACTCATTCAGGGATCTTCAAATGCAATCGGAGATGGCTTTGTTTTTAATAGCTCTTAGTGTTGTCAAAAGCTATAAAATGTATCAATTAAAAGTCAGCTAAGTTTTTTGAAAGTTGCCTTCCTATGGAACTGTAATGGATATAGATTTAGACTGCTCACATTGTTACAAGATTCCTTCTCATATGTGATTTTATATTTTACTTTCCCTTTTTTTCTCGGCGAAACGTTTACTTGATGCTAAGTATCCTTTAACAAATCTGTTCTTAAACTGTAAGGGGTTCTACTCACAATGCTGACAGAGACTATCCAGAGAGTAATTTTCCCGCGAATGTTATTAGTTCAGGCTAATCCCAGAGTGGTAGTCCTAATCGTAGGCCTAAATAATTGCCAGAATTGCATCGGGGAGGTCATTTTAGAAACTGGTTATTCAAATGTAATTTACAGAGATTTTTATTATGTACTGCTGCTACTACTACTACTACTACTCGAAGGCGCCGCAGTAACAAATAGAGGAATTTTTTTAGGTAGAGGGCAAACTAATCTCGTGGGCCGTATCTGTATTGTATACTTGACGGTCGATACCAAGGGTTGGTTCTTCAAATGATTTGCAGTTACTTAGTAGTTAGTCTACCAAGTATTACATGTTTATTGTTCAATATCTGTAATCCAGGTGTATGTTCATGGAACATGTACAAGAATTCCTGTTTATATTTTTAGCACTCAAATATGTATGTTTGGAAAGCTGAATTTTGGTTATTATTAATATCATACTATAGTTATTGTATATTTTATGCTTCAATTTTAAAAGAGAAGTTCAAATGTTCAGGTTTATTTAACCTTCAAGCACACGCGCCAGATCTTAGGACGCAGACACACGCGTGGTTGTGCTTTCCACCCCACATATCATTGTATTGTAAAATACGAATTACTGTATTAATTGAAGATTTTAAAATGGATTATGTAAGAATGATTCTTTCCGCGGGGATCCAGCCAGAAAGGTACAAGAGCGGGGAGAGCACAGAAAAGTTATTTGTACATTTCACTAGGAAATAAAATGACCTGGGGTTGATTCCACCACATACGCGTGTGTTTGAGGGTTAACGTGGTAAACACCTCCCGCCGCCACCCCCCCCCCCCCCCTCTTGAGTGCACCACTGACCGGTGCACACATGTCTGTCTGTTAGGTCATCAGCCCAGAGGCTGGTTGGATCCTCAGATAGCACCACCAAAGGCTATGCAATTATAGGAAAACCACAAAAACCAATGGCAGAGCCCAAATGAGGCGTACTAGGCAAGATGAGGAGTGAGGTAGTTTGCCATTGCTTTCCTCACTGGACCAGAAGGTGTCACTGCAGCACGACTGATCCTATGAGCAACACCTTTTATAACACTCGGACACTATTTGTGCTCCAAATGTCATTACTCAGCACCACTCATACCCGAGCAGCTTCCATATTGTCACAGCCATGGATGAGACTGGGACTTCGGTGGAAGCTACACTTTGCTCTGGCCTGTGCCAAGAGACAGATACAAAAATACTGCATCCATCAAGAAATGGCAACAGGCACACATATTATTATTAATACCCAGAGTTGTAAGTCTTGTCTTGATCACCTTTGAACCAATAAACCATTATCACCGATCAGACCACACAACAACAGTACATTATTAGAATTCCATGGGCTAACGAACGAATAAGTCGAAAACCACAACAAAAATCAAATCCTTTCTAGAAAACTATCAAAATAAAACAATAGGATGTCTGTTTACTCAGATTGCAAAATCAGCACCTGTCTTCCCAAAACCGAAGATGGTGGGAACATGTGATGTGAAATACGTCTTGAAAGTTATGTTCATTTCAATTTTTGTCTGTTTGTGTTGACATCACGCGAATTGCTTGAAACTCGGCAATTTTTGTTCAGGGATATTGTTCATTATTTTTCATCTGAGCTGAGAGACATTTTTCAAGTACCTGGTCTTCAGGACACTGTGGATTAAAACAATAAAGTCCAAATAAATCTTATTATTATTATTATTATTATTATTATTATTATTATTATTATTATTATTATTATTATTATTATTATTATTCCTAGTATTTTTCTCAGTTCATTGGGGTCGGGAAGGCATGTAGATTTGGCCCAGTTTTACGGCCGGATGCCCTTCATGTCGCCAGTCCTATGAGGAGGGCTGTATTCACTACTGCGTGTTTCTGTGGTGGTTGGTAGTGTGGGGTGTAGTACTGTATGTAGACGAACACAAACACCTATTCCTCGAGCTAGAGGAATATTAACCATATGCAGTTATATCCCCGACCCGGCCAGAAATCGAACCTCTGAAACAAAGAATACCACAATGACCACTCAGCCAAGAAGCTGGATAGTCCGAAGAAATGTACATACGTATTGTAACTTAAAATAACATTGTGTGTGTGTGTGTGTGTCGACATCGTGGGAAAACAGCTAAACAGAATTTGTGGAAGCTCAGTATGTGAGTTAACGGAGAACCGAAGTGTGCGCTAGGCTATAGAGGGGCTTTCAGGAGTTTTGTTTTTTTTTTGCTATGGGCTTTACGTCGCACCGACACAGATAGGTCTTATGGCGACGATGGGATAGGAAAGGCCTAGGAGTTGGAAGGAAGCGGCCGTGGCCTTAATTAAGGTACAGCCCCAGCATTTGCCTGGTGTGAACATGGGAAACCACGGAAAACCATTTTCAGGGCTGCCGATAGTGGGATTCGAACCTACTATCTCCCGGATGCAAGCTCACAGCCGCGCGCCTCTACGCGCACGGCCAACTCGCCCGGTTTCAGGAGTTTCAGGAGGAACAGTAAGTATTTTGGGAGGTAATAGTATGGACTATTTCAAGTACAATAGGCCATATAAACATGTGTCCTATGTGCCATATACATGGAATTACAGCTTTTTATACGGTATGCATAAATAAACGGTACAGAAATAATTATTGATGTATTCGTTGACTATAAAACGTCATAATATGCAATAGTTCAACCCAAATGACTTATTGATGCAAAAACTTTCCATTTTGTGCAACAGTTTAACACAAATGACTTATGGGTGCTTTATTGATGCAGAAACCTAGGCCCTCTGGAACAGTTCACAGTACATGTTCAAAAATTCCACCCCTCCAACTTCAGTTGACTGTTCGGCTCTCTTAGCAATACAAAGTGTAGTTCGTCGGAGGTCATCTTGGTGTTCTTTCATGAGAGCAGAACTATGATTCGAGCGCCCATTTCGTCTCGTGTGTTTACTGTTTCTCTGTAGCCTTCGCTTTTCACTCATATCCAAAAAGAAAAGCTGAATATTATTCCAAAGTAAGTTGGTTTGTCGATCAAAAAGTACATCAGTAAGTCATTTGTGTGTCTTTAATTAGTTTTCTAAAGTTGTTTTTACGCACATGTTACAAACAGCTGTAATTTCACTAACAATGCAAATTGGACACATGTTTATTTTTTTACATGAAATAAGCCATGCTACAACCTCCCGTCATATTTACTATTCCTCGTGAAACACCTTATACACCGATGAGCAATTGAATTAGGGGTACCTAGCTAGTTCCGTGTAGCACCTCCTTCTACCCTGATGACGGCGGCTACTACTACTCCTAGACGGTAACGTCGTCTCACAGGACAGGGATATTTATTTCGGTGAAGGAGATGTTTGGTGAAGGTGAGGGGGTTGGCGGGCGTGGCCTATACTAGGAACTGTCTCGGTATTAGCCTTAGTGCAGGAGAATGGGACTTTACAAAACACCGGAAGCTTTGGGAGCCATACTAATCCATGAACGCTTCACAGCCTCCCATAACGCAGAGTAATTGGCTGGAGTCCCGGAGGCCCGGGTTCGATTCCAGGCTCTGCCATGAAATTTGAAAAGTGGTACGAGGGCTGGAACGGGGTCAACTCAGCCTCGGGAGGTCAACTGGGTAGAGGTGGGTTCGATTCCCACCTCAGCCATCCTAGAAGTGGTTTTCCGTGGTTTCCCACTTCTCCTCCAGGCCAATGCCGGGATGGTACCTAACTTAAGGCCACGGCCGCTTCCTTCCCCCCTCCTTGTCCATCCCTTCCAATCTTCCCATCCCCCGACAAGCCCGTGTTCAGCATAGCAGGTGAGGCCACCTGGGCGAGGTACTGGTCATGCCCCCAGTTGTATCCCACGACCCAAAACCTCACGCTCCAGGACACTGCCCTTGAGGTGATAGAGGTGGGGTCCCTCGCTGAATCCGAGGGAAAACCAACCTTAGAGGGTAAACAGATTAAGAAGGAGATGAAGAAGAATTGGCTGGAGCAGAGCCCAGAGTACACACATCCCTCTCGACAGCATACCAGATGTGCTCACTAGGATTGGATCGGGAGGCTTAGGGGGCCAGGAATGTTCGTGGCAGTTCATCGGACCAGTCGGAGGCGATGGGCCAGTGCGTTGTCGTGCTGCAGGGTGTTGAAGGTGAGCAAATGGGTGGTCATACTCTGACAGGGTAAGCAAATGGGTGGTCATACTCTGACAGCAAGTACCTGTATTATTTGGCGATGAGAGACGTTGGCAGATGTCACACAGGAACTGTCAATGTACTATTATATTCACCTGGTCTACCACAGCGTCATCTCACCAAAACGCAAGTATCCCTAATTATATGGTTATTGTACAATGCTGTGCTAATATTAAGGAGACCAATATAGGAAATGTCAAATTACTCCGTTAATTTCACGTGTATCGAAAAAAACTGTACCCCATAAAAATTGTACATAAATATAATTTACAATATTTTATGTTTCATACCTCTTTACCACACGAGGAAGAATAATGGAGACAATCCCCATGATTACATTCTTCTCAAACTATGGAAATATTAGTTTTATCTAAAAGGTGTCAATGAAAAAAATATAGAAAATCCAGTTTCCAGCTTTTTCAATGTGTGATACAGTTTTACCGTACGAAATAATATAATGCTGAAATTCATGAATTTAGATTTAGATTGCTATGCTGCTGTATGCATGTTTAGTCCTCAGCCCGAAGGCTGGTTGGATCCTCAACAGTTCCGCCATCAGCTGTCATAGATGGCCTAGGCATCACTGAAGAGGCATACTAGGGAAATGAGGAGTGAGGTAGTTTCCCGTTGCTTTCCTCACCGAACCAGAAGTTGCTATTACATATGTCTGCCAAGCCCACTGAAATGCATGCACCAACTGACCCTATGAACAATATTTTCACACCATTCATAGCAGGGACTGGCTGCAGAAGGAATGGCATTACTAGCATCACTCATACCTCAGTCACTTTCATTTTGTCAAAGCCAAGGATAAAGCTGAGACAGACAGGTCAATGAAAGTAACAAAATTGCTCTAGCCCATACCAGAAGACATAGTGGACTGTAAACACTAGGTCCTGCCAGCAAAGGCACAATGATGTGGACATTTTAATTCAGTAGTCATTGTCAGGAACTAACTGGTGAAAGTTGTTGTCGTGACTGTTGTTATAAGTATCAAACCCTCGTGGTTATTAGCTTGTGTTGATCAGGAAGATAATGAAGAAATGAGAAGAAAACCGTGGAGGAACGATCGTTCAACAAATGAGGGGAAAAAGATCACAAATATGAGGGAGAGGTTGAAAGCCTTATACTGGATGCCCCAATATCGAAGAGCCAGAAGAAAAAAAATGGGATGGCCTACCAGTGCTGAGCACCTAAGACTTTTCAAAATAACAATAAATGACTGAGAGTTGTTGTTAGTTCAGACGTGATGTGTCTCTTCTATGCCTTTGATCTCCGTTAGATGACATTACTGCTACAATAAAAATGTAACCTGCCAATGAGGGGTGCACAAACGCTAGTCTCTTTATAAAAATTGTCTCTGGGTTCCCCTTCAGGGAGTAGAACAATATAAAACTAAACTTCTACATTTGGAGGGACACAAAGCCCTGGATTTCACTCAGCCTACACCAGAAATGAGCCCCAGGTTAATTCCCGAGGGCAAAGGCGGCTGGACTTGGAGTTAACCACCGTGTTGTATTTATTATTAGTGCCGCAGCCATATTTAGCGAGAGAATTGCTTACTTAAGCATATTATCCTGGTGAGCAATTTGAAGAAGCAAGTTATTATTGAACCCATTTTGTTTAAGCAGCTGAGTTTGCAAAAAAAATCGTGTGGACAGGAATCGAATTCCACTAAACGCGCGTTAATCAGGGCAGTAGCGTGACGATCGTGGTCACTTCTGCCGACGAAGTCGAATATGAAGAACAAATAAAAAAGAGGATATGGAAAATCCAAGTAACCTAAGAGAAGGATAAATACAGTCATGTCCTAGATCAGGGACGCCCAAATTACGGCTCTCTATAAAGTTCCATTCACCTCGCAAACCGCATTCTAATATCATAAAATCAACTCGGTAAATATCATTTTTGTCTGTGAGCAGGGTGTGGGATCAGAAGTGAGTGTTCGTAGAAAGACATCCAGTTCAAGAGTTTCTCATCTTATGACTCTTTGGATCAACGTTGTTTACATCATTTCATAACACTTCTCACTCTAATAGTCCGCGTCACGTTGGTGACTATGCCAGTGTTGACGTCAGCTTCAAAAAGTACAAACACATTCTTCAGTCAAATTAATAAATTGTTCCTAAGAAATCACGTTTTAGTAACTCACATACTGTAAGTTTCCGACAACGATAAGATACTGGGGCTGGGATAGTAATGGCAGTGATCTTAATTATTCCTTTCATAGTTCAATTTCTTCCACAGGCCTCATTAAAAGACACAAAGTGGGTCACCGTCTTGAAATAAATGTTATTTGTTAAGCACTTCAGCGATATAAATCGAATATCAGTGCTCATACCAGGTGGTATTGATGATGCTGTTGTCTAATTTAATCCATTAAATGTTGTCCGAAAGGTGGCTTATATTGAAGTTGAGGTCTTGTTCGATGAAATTAAAAATATACTTATTTTCTCGTACATAGAAAATATTGGTTTTGCATCACTTGGTGCATTTTTAAACACTCTTGCAAAACGTTTTTATCTATTCTATTTTATCAGTTCCTCATAGATGACTTTACGTTAATAAAATTAGAAGTAAAGCAGTCAATTTAACACGTTAACAGTAATCCGGCATGAAGTATCAGAAGAAGAAATACAAAGGTTGTCTGATCGGTTTACGGTCCAGCCCAGGGATTTGCGTGGTGTGAAAGTGGGAAAGTTCCGAAAATAATCTTCAGGACTGTTGATAGTGGGGTTCGAATACAAACTTATTTGCTACACGATCTGTATTACGTACTCACCTGTACGGTTAATCATTTATGTATGGAGTGTTTGATGCCATGAGTAAATCAACACACCAATATAACACTAATAATAATAATAGTCAGGCAGATATATTATTTTCAGTTTTATTGTTTGCGTGTGTTAATAAAATATAAGACATCTTCTTGGGCCTTTCTCTAATTGTCTTGGGTCGGAAATAAAGTGCATTCACGTAGTTTTACAGCCGGTTACCCTTCCTGGCGCTAACCCTACGTGCAGAATATATTTACTACTGCCTGTTTCTGTGGGGGTTTGTAGAATGTTGTGTTGTGGTGAGTGTAAATGAAAATGTATATTAAGACGAACTCAAACACCCAGTCAAAGGCGGATAAATGCTCGACCCTACCGGAAATCGAACCCAGGACTTGCTGAACCGAAGACCACTACGCTGACCATTCAGCCAAGGAGCAGGACGTAACTGCAATATGTTACGTTAGTAATGAAATACCGGTAATACATAAAAGTGTAACATAAAGATCGAGAAGTGATTACAAATGAATGAATAAACCATCAAGAATGTGAAAAATGTAGAATATAATCTGATACAGTACAATCTAATCTAGGCTAATCTAATCTAATCTAATACTGTACGATATTCTGAAGTACGCATTCCGTGAAGATAGAATCACGTTCTTACGCCATAGTCAACGTAATGTTTCATTCTTTCAAATGTAGAATTATTTCATGTGCACCGAGTGAGTTGGCTGTACGGTAGGATGGATCGTTCAGATCTAAATTTAGATTCATGAGATGGTGGGTTCGAGCACCACGTCGGCAGCCCTGAATATCGATTTCCGTGATTTTCACACCACTTTAGTTAAATTCACGGCAATACCGTCCCAGTTCAACCCCTCCCCATCCTACCGTTGCGAAAAGTGTGTATATGTTGCAGTGTGACATTAAATCACAAGTACCGAGTGAGCCGGCTGCGGGATTTGACCAGTGTAGCAGTTAGTTTGCATTCGGGAGATGGTGGGTTCGAACCCCACGTTGGCAGCCCTGAATATCTTTTTCCGCGTTTTCCCATTTTCACACGAGGCAACTGCTGGGACTGCACTTAATTAAGACCAGGGTCACTTCCTTCCTAGTCCTAGCCCTTCCTGACGCCAACCCTATGTGGAGGATGTATTTACCATTGCGTGTTTTGTTAGTAACGTGAGTCCGGCTCCTTGGCTGAATGGCCAGTGTAGTGGCTTTCGGTTCCGAGGGCCCCGGGTTCGATTCCCAGCCGGGTCGGCCATTTTAACCTTAAATGTTTCCCTTGGCTCGAGGACTGGATGTTTGTGCTGTCCCCAACATCCCTGAAACTCATACAGCACACATTACCCTATCCTTCACATCAATTGCACGCAGTTTCGTACACACGGCTGATGCCGCCCACCCTCGTCGGAGGGTCTGCCTTACAAGGGCTGCACCATGCTGGTAATATCCACTCGAAATTATTATAATAAGGTGGTGTTTCGTGTGTAAGTGGAGAGAAGTGTATTAGGATGAACACAAAAACCCAGTCCCCGAGACAGAGGAATTAACTAGACACAGATAAAATCCCCAGCTCGGCTGGGAATCAACCTCGGTGCCCTCTTAAACGACGGCCAGAACGCTTACCATTGAGCCAAGGCGCTAGACAACGTTTTAATCAGATTGTTTAGCAATTCTTTCCACTGCAACAGAATCAACTTCGAAGGATGTATAGCCAGCATCTGACACGACTGAAGTCCATGCAGCATTGTAGAGATAAAAGGCTTAGGCCATCTTGGTGTACGTCGTGTACTTAATGCTAGTTGCTTTACGTCACACCGACACAGATAGGTCTCATGGCGACGATGGGACAGGAAAGGGCTAGGAGTGGGAAGGAAGCGGCCGTGGCCTTAATTAAGATACAGCCCCAGCATTCGCCTGGTGTGAAATTGGGAAACCACGGAAAACCATCTTCAGGGCTGCCGACAGTGGGGTTCGAACCTACTATCTCCCGAATACTGGATACTGGCCGCACTTAAGCGACTGCAGCTATCGAGCTCGGTTGTGCTTAATGTGCATGATATGTGATGTCTGAACGAGTGTGTATTATTCGTGGCCATGATCGGAAGGAAACGGTTGTGGCCTCTTTGATATATATCACCCGGACATATTCTTGGAGTTTAAGTAGGAAACCGTAGAAAACCACTTCTAGGATGATCAAAAGTGGAATTCTAAACCACTTCCTTACTCATTTATTTAGCGTGCCACTCGTGTAACACTAGACCTGCAGAACAGACTTTAATATTGAAGGTAACTTATAACGTTTTGTTCTTCATAGCCTTGAAATTTGGCGTAACCTCCGGTCTACTTGAGATATTCTCCTCCTGTTCTCAATAAACAGTCTACTGGACCATTCTCATAATTTACTGAATGAGAATGCCTTTGTTCTTTTACAAATCGAAGGCTTAGAGCGAAACTAACGTAACAATAAAACATAATTTTTAAAATTATTTTTTACAATTTGCTTTACGTCGCATCGACACAGACAGGTTTATGGCGACGATGGGATAGGAATGGGCTAGGAGTGGGAATGAAGCGGCCGTGGCCTTAATTAGGGTACAGTCCCAACATTTGCTTGATGTGAAACTGGGGAAACCACGGAAAACCATCTTCAGGGATGCCGACAGTGGGGTTTGAACCCTCTATCTCCCGGATGCAAGCTCACAGATGCGCGCCCCTAATCGCACTGCCAACTCGCCCGGTAACATTAAATCCTAAACTTTTAAGGAGAGAAAAAACAACTAATACATATTTTTTATTCCACATTTGAATGGAAGCAATTATGTTATCTCTGTAAGAACCAAAACGTCACATTGAAAGGAATCATTATAATCTATTTATACAACATTTTTATAAGGTTCTTTAAGCGTAAACAAATTCGTTAATTACGTTAATAATTATTGAGTTACTTTTCCCTGTTACCAAAAAGGTTGAAGAAATAAATATGAAATTACATTAAATTTATTTTGTCTTTAGAAACAAACACAACTTTTTTGTTAGTTATATACTTCAGTGCTATTACTACACACAATCTTTCACCTGTTTGATTATTTTAAAAATTAACATGTAGAAACGATGGCATTAAGCTGGTAAAGGTACATATGTTTTTTCACGGTAACATTTTGAAGGTTTATTCACACCAAAATTCACATTTCACATGTCCCGTGGTTACGAACTACAGCGTATTAGGCCTATATGCAATACTGTTCGGAACAGCGTAACAATCTTTGGTCACGTAGTTGAAAAATGAATTTGCCATCGATTGGTTTTAAAACCTAAAACGTTTTTCTACGTTACTTTCACACTGTCTGGCTCCTTGGCTGAATAGTCGTTGTTCTGGCCTTTGTTTCGCAGGGCTCCGAGTTCGATTCCCAGCCGGGCTGAGGATTTTAACTGCGTATATTTAATTACTCTGGCTCGGAGACTGGGCTTTCTTGTTCGTCTGATGTTACTTTCACATTAAGCCATCGAAATGTGAGGCCAGATATTTTTTTTATTTTAAATATCCTGTTTCTCAGCTCTGCTCATATATTGGGGAGAGGGAATGCTCATTCTTATCTTATAAAATGAGAAAAGATTATTAATACGCAGCCATCCATTTAACAAGTCCTTAAACTTTATAGACCATTTGACATTGTATTGCAAAGTACCGGGGCGTAACAGTCGAGTGACATCGTCGCTGCCATTCATCAATGCAGGCGGGGTTCGAATCCCGGTTGATGTAAGTCACATTTTTGAAATTATATCACGTTCCTCTGGTTAGGATTCCACGTAAATCTAGAAATTCCGTGACTATGGTAGTCATAAAAAACTACAGTAGGCCTATAAGCTTGCTTGCTTTTTTCTACAACGAAATGTTATAAAAATTATTGTAGTATCAAAATAAAATTGATCAGTCTGTACAACCAGTTACCAGGCAATGCGACCGCATTTCTTGCTGAGATCCAGTTTACTGTAAATCGTGCCATTTGTTGTGGCTTTGGTAAAAGGTGTGCCAAAGTAGATTACCGCGCTCGCCTTACCGGAGTATGGATAATCGAGCAAAGAGTCCTCTTCCTTATATCTTTATCCTCTTACTTTTGAGGCTTCGCTGAATAGAGGCTATGTACATGGAATGAGCTTTCTCTCCACCGCTGGCACTGCCAGGATGCGTCTGCTCGTAATTGGCAGCAAGTTAAGTGAAACTCCAGCTCTTGTTACAGCAACAAGTTGTAAGAAGCTACCCAGATCGACAGCCTGCTTCCTTAATGGGCGCACCTGGGATTGCTTTCTGGAGATCATTCTTTTCAGTTCGATGTCCTCGATCCTGTACTTGGGAGCGCAAAGGAGGGGCTAAACCAGAACTACTTCCACCCTAGGAAATTCACGGAGAGTAGGACTTTCAACCTATGACAAGCACTATTAATGATTTTCCGGAACTTCTTCTCCTTCTTCTTCCACAGCTTTTCCCACACACTGTTGGGGTTAGCGAATGTGAACTGCGTCTGTTTTACGACCGGATCTCCTTACTGACGCCAACCTTATGTGGAAAGATATAATCACGATTGTTTCTAGTGGATTAATGTCGCACTAACACATCGAAGGTTTCCTCAAGAATGGGGAAAGGCTAGGATTGGGAAGATATCAGCTGTGGCCTTAATTAAGGTGCAACCCTAGCATTTGCCTGGTGTAAAAATGGGGAACCACGGAAAATCACCGCAGGGCTGCCGACGATATGATTCGAACCCATCATCTCATGAACGCAAGCTGACAGCTACGTGACACGAACTGCATAACCAACTTGCTCGGTTTGTGTGTTTCCTTGGTGAAAATAGAATCCCTCAGAGTCGAGTATTAGATTTACAACGTAATCTTAAAGGAGATAGATTTTTATGAAAAAGTCCTCGGCTTTTTATTATACAGTAACTAGCGACTTGTAAGATTTTTATTTAGTTATAACGGGCTAGTGGGGATGTTCTGTTAATCCACCTTTACTTTCGTATAAGCGTTTTGTCACATTAATTTTAAGATATTTCAACATTCAGGAAAGGAAAAATTATAATTGTATTATTACTTATGACCTGAAAACAGCCGTACAAATGTGATACCAAAATCGCTTACTTCGGACGTACCCAAAGAGCTAAGACCAGCCGGCTCTTCCCCAGGGATACCATGGCCTTTCCCGTAACAATCTTGCGCAGAATTCGTACAAATAAAATACGCATGTCGTTCAAACAAGTAAGTCAAGAAGAAGTAATTGAACTTTTAACGTATTAAAGGCGCTAACTGCCAATATCGTGAACTTAGCTAATGATTTCTATAAGTTCCACGTCCATATAAGCTCATGATGCTATTACAGATATTTAGAATTATTTATATAAATGGTCCTAATTAAATGCAAACTATTTTTAGAATCGTTCTCGCGTAAGGATTCTGCTACGGCCTGTTTTAAAATGTTATCGCTGTATGATCAACTCTGCAAATGAAACTATACGTTAGGCTACATTGATGCCTCAAGGTAGGAACTACTATAGACTAGAAAATAAAATTGACATATTCAGGTCTTTTGCGGTCTGAAAACCTGTCTTTGGCAATAATCCCCCCTAGGAAGTTAGGTTTTCAATTATTGTACGTGTCCCCTACGATCCGTAACTGGCTGTTGAATGGCAGCAGAGTTGGTAATCTTGGAGAGGAAATTTGATATGAAAAGTAATATTCGTGTCATGAAGCTAAGGATCTGAATAACATACAATGGCTTTAGAACCGCTATGTTTCCTTACTACAGGAGAACAAGAGTGTAGGTGCATGGGTTAACTAATTCGTGTTTTCTTTTCACTTAAAGTTCCGTGTATTTAACTCTGTGTTTGTCAGTTAACGTAATAACCTCTGATATTATGGTGATTCTATTAGAACTTTAAATGAATTGGTGTTAGAATTGAAATATATATCTTGAGATGTTATAAAAGGCATTATTTTAGTAAGGTATTTTACTGGAGTGAATGTGGAAAGCTCAAAGAAAACTTCACTTCATCGAGGTTGGACTTCGGCCATTCATCGAGCCCGTGGATTGAACTGCTCAATATTGACTTTTGAGTCCTCTCAATAATATGAGAGTAAATGTGCACATTAATGAGATCTGTTGACAGTCTTGAAGACGTGCTTCCTCCTTAGAAAGTGGAAGGGGGAAAGTTGTCCTGTTTAGAATGAACTGGGCAGGGGAACTACGTGATGCGAGCGCTTGAGAGTAGACAGTACACTGGACAAGAATTTCTCTCAAGAACCGCTACTAATTGAGAGATTAGCTGGAAAGAGGACACTTATGTCCCTGGACCCTTTGTTCTAGTAACACGTCTGAATATATTGGGGAAGTGCATCTCTTTATTATTGCAACGTTTAGTTTTAGCCATTTAATCCAGGGTGCAGTGCACACGTTTACGCCCGGTTTCCAGTTCTTGCTGAGGCGAAGGAAGTCCCAATCTCGAGTTAGTTCATCCTGCGCTACTTCTGTATACTGCGAGACGACTAGGGCCAGGAGTTTCTTTGAGTTAAAATAGGAGCGTTCGGAAAGTCGTGCACTTACCCTACAGATGTAGATTAGGTGGTAAGTACAAATCAAACCACAGTCCGCTCTGCTGAAGGGGGGCGAAGCCGTGAGGAAAAATTCAAAATATGACAAATAAATACATGATTTGCAATGGATGACTTAAACTTGACAAAGGAACTTTTGTGTCAATGAAGAAAAAAAAGGCGTATGGCTTTTAGTGCCGGGAGTGTCCGAGGACAAGTTCGGCTCGCCAGATGCAGGTCTTTTGATTTAACGACCATAGGCGACCTGCGCGTCGTGATGAGGATGACATGAAGACGACACATACACCCAGCCCCCGTGCCAGCGAAATTAACCAATTATGGTTAAAATTCCCGACCCTGCCGGGAATCGAACCCGGGACCCCTGTGACCAAAGGCCAGCATGCTAACCATTTAGCCATGGAGTCGGACTGTCAATGAAGATATGTGAATGTAACGGAATTAAAAGTATGTTGACGCCTGGCGGTTATACACTGACATCTCAAAAGTCATGCGATAGTAGTAATTACTAATAGTCACTGACGCCACCGTACCGTGACGTTTTGGAAGTGTGCAGACCTGTATCAGGCATAATCTGATATCTAGAGAGTGGGTGCAAACACCTTCTGTGCTGGTCGTGGCAAGGCGACGTGAATTAATTATAGTCTTTCAAACGGGGCATGATAGTGGGGGACCAGATGAATGGGACATTCCATCGTTGAAGTTGTGCGGACATTTAACCTTCCTCGATCGATGGTGTCTCTTGTATATGGCGAATGCATCGTGGAAGGCAGTAGCACCCACACTGAACACCGCAGTTACCGATCACGAATGTTTAATGATCGCGATTAGCAGCGTCTGGCTAGAATTGCTCGTGGTAACAGACAAGCCACATTGGCTCAAATCACATTCAATGCAGGAGATAGCAGTCACTGTTCCAGTTCTGATATGGCGCAGGCCCCACGAAGCAATGGACCACATGTATCAACAAAGCACTCTACAGGCTGTTGGTAGCCCCATAATGGTGTGGGGTGTTCAGGAGGAATTGGCTTGATCCGCTGATCCACCTGAACAGGTCGTTGACCAGTGACTGCCACGTTGAACTGCTCATTGACCACTTGCAGCCCTTCATGGATTTCACGTACCCCTACAACGATGAGACACTCCAGCAGGACAATGCATTGTATGGTTGGGCCCAAATTGTTCAGAGTGGGCTCCAGGAGAGTTATGGAGAGTTTCAACGACTGCTGTAGCCACCGTGTTCGTTTGATATGAACCCTGTGCAGTATTTATGGGACCTGGTGGTGAGGTCCATTTGCACCCAAGACTTTGCACCTACTAACAGCAGGAGGCTGTAGGTACCTATCCAAAATGCATGGTTCAGAATCTCTCCACAGGTACTTTTTTAACTTGTGGAATCGAAGCCATGACGAGTTGCTGCACTTGGTCAAGCTATATTTTCCATTTCAGGTAATTGCCTTTTCATTTCAAGATTACAAGGTGTACAACTTTGCTTCCGCCGTTTTGTCCCCAATATTGGAGGCTTTAATGAAACAGATTACTTACACATGTATCATTCACAGTAGTGTCCATCGTTGGCCACGACTTTCTCCCATCTTTCGGGCAGTGTTCGAATCCCGTGTCGAAAAAATTGTTCAACTTTTGAAGCGATCCACGAATCGATCCAATTTGTGACTTCTTCATAAGATCGGAAGTGTCGGTGAGCCAGGCCATGCGCCATTGATCGAAACAGGTGATAATCAGAGGGAGCAATGTCTGGAGAATACGGCGGGTGGGGTAGGACGTCCCATTTTAACATTCCCGGGTATTATTTGACCTCTTTTGTAACGTGGGGTCGAGCGTTGTCGTGTTGCAAAATCACTTTATCGTGCCTCTGCTGTATTGCGGCCGTTTGTCTTTCAATGCTCTGCTCAAACGCATTAATTGCGTTCGATAACGAGCACCTGTGATTGTTTCACCGGGTTTTAACACCTCACAGTACACGACGCCGAGCTCATCCCACCAAATGCAGAGCATGATCTTGGAGCCGTGAATATTTGGTTTTGCCGTCGACGTTGAAGCATGGCCGGGATATCACCATGATTTTTTGCGTTTAGGGTTATCGTAATGAACCCATTTTTCGTCCCCGTTCAACGTCTCTTGGTTTCAACTCATACGGGACCCAAGTTCCTTCTTTCTGAATCATGGCCATGGTCTTGAGACGTTTTAAATGGCTTGCTGTGTCACTCCCACTGATCGTGCCAATTCTTCTTGAGTCTGACGCGAGTCTCCACTCAGCAATGTCTCCAATTTTGCATCTTCGAAAACTTTCTCTCTTCCACCACTATGCCGGTCTTCGACGTTAAAATCACCGTTCTTGAAGCGTTGAAACCACTCACGACACGTTCTTCCACTAATATTGTCCTCACCATACGTACGTGAGAGCATTCGATGAGACTCAGCCGCTGTTTTCATCATTTTGAAACAAAACAGTAACACCTCCCGCAAATGCCGAGAATTTGGCTCGTACACTGCCATGCTCAATCGAGAACAACTTTATGATGCAGACACACATCGACTAAGTTTGAATGGGGTTATGTTGACCGAGGTCCAAGCTAACTGCCTGACGTCTGCGATCTGTTTCATTCGACCGCTACGTACCGTTGTCGCCATCCATCGGCAAACGGCGGAAGCAAAGTTGTACACCTTGTAGATATAACACAAACAAATTTATTTGTGAAAAGCTTTTGAAGTGGATGTTACAATATATTGTAAAAAGGAAAGAAAATCAGCAACAACACTACCTATTAGAGGTGAATGGCATTATCGTTTTCCAAGCAGTCACATGGTGTAGGCTCCGGTTCTTCAGTCTCTAATGCTGGAAACGCTTCAATCCTTACAATTTGCTTGCACCAGGTTAGGTTTTCATCATTCTCCCAGTTTTTCTCGAACAGAACTGCCAAAAGCCCATCAATGTCTTTCTTCTTTGCCATGCTGATAGGGTAAATTAAAGGAAGCGCAAGGAGAAAACCCGACCACTCAGCGTCTGCAGTGACGTGACTTTCAAAGCTTAGTTTGCCCGAAGTTGGGCGAGCAATTTGGTAGCAATCACGAGAGTGTGTCTGTAGTTTATTTTTGTGAGTGACGAAGTTACGATAGGATAAGGGAATAATTTATACTTGTGACGTGTTAAGTGTGATAGACACAAACATATATAGTATGTCTGTACTTTCTTCCTACAATATCCAGCAATTACTGGTGTATTGTGCAAAAGTGCTTCCTGATCGCGAATTAAGATGCTTTCATTACACTATGTTATGATTGTAAGTAATCTAATGTCGGACGGCAGGAAAAGCCTCTCAGGCAGTCAGCATAGGAAAGGACGAGCAGAAAGAGAAAACGGAGATAAGAAAATAATGTTTTTAGATGATTTTCTGTAGTCTAAAGGATAATCTGATAAGGATAATCCATGCACGAATTCAGAGGTAGACATTAATCAAGGTGAAACTTTGGTTGGTGAGAATAAATCTTCAGCGTCACAGGGTTTATTGAACATTGTATGCAAATAATCCAATGACTGCCAAACTGTTAGAGCTGATTCTACGTACTGTTCATGGTATGTAGGTAGTTGATTCAGATACCGCAAAATGGCCGGAAATAGTAGAAGATTTCGCTAGGACAACCGTAGTCGAAAGAGGTCTCCCAAAACAAATAACTGAATTTGACAGTATCCTAAAGATTTACCTGTAACAATTACAATTACTCTTTATGCAATGGTGAAATTGTTCAGAGAGAATTGTTAGTTTCTTCGAAAAGTAAAATTATAGGGATATTTGTTTTACGCTGCAAACTTATTTTCAAATATTAAAACGTCACTCATCTTAAGTAGTTATATTAACTTGTGGTACATTTCTGAGATATTGACTAGTCATAGCAAATCACTTCACCCACACTGGGAAATTCTTTGAGTTTGTCCAATTTTCTGGAAAATTCGATTCGGTGTTTGGCGAACACGTAAGGAGAAAAATTCGTGGTGAAATTAAGTCTCATCAGTATCTGGAGATAATATGCAAAATGAAATCAACCACAATGTCCATCAACAAAGTAAACACAAAATATCGTCTTTACTGAAAACTGCTAAATATTACAGTTTAATTTTGGAATGTACAACAGATATTTTGGAGCAAATGACAATGATTGTGCGTTTTGTTCATCTGACTGCTACGGATACCAGTATTCATGATGTGAAAATTGGTTTCGGGCGTGTTAAAACGATTAGAGGAAATTAATATACCTACCTTCAGGGAACATGAGAGGCCATGAGGGTTTCCAATATGAAAGGCAAGAATGTGGGGATGCAAAACCGGATTTTAGATAAAACCCTAGGGAATTTTATGCCCCCTGTATTAATCATTCATAAACCAAGGCATAAGAATATGCAGTTTCATTCTTTAGCTCGGTGAGAAAAATTTATGATTAGTTTTCTGCGATAATCCGACGTTGGGTTGTCTTGAATAGTTATATACTGTATATGTGCTCTGACGTTGAAACCATTAAATACTACAGGATGGGAAAATAGGACTGACGCTATCACTCTTAAGTATA
The DNA here is from genome assembly GCF_040414725.1 of Anabrus simplex. NCBI lineage: Eukaryota > Metazoa > Arthropoda > Insecta > Orthoptera > Tettigoniidae > Anabrus > Anabrus simplex. Next base: position 680,460,609 of record NC_090266.1, read on the forward strand.
AAATATCGGAGGTCTATGATGCACTAGTTGAAATGAACGAAAATGAAAATACGGACAGAATGATTGCACATGAGGCGGTCTGACAAACCTCACCCATGATTTTACGTTTCTTAGTTCGATAGTGACATGATAAGGCGTATTACGTCATGTTAATGTCGTCAGGAAACCTTTACAATGCTTGAACACAGATACATAGAAAGCTATCGGCTTACTCGGAAACACAACAGGGTATTTCGTTAACATCAGGGATGACTATAAATTCCAAGATTCTTTTCTTTTTGCAAGTGGCTTTACGTCGCACAGATACAGATAGGTCTTATGGCGACGATGGGATAGGAAAGGCCTAGGAGTGAGCCGTGGCCTTAATTAAGGTACAGCCCTAGCATTTGCGTGGTGTGAAAATGGGAAACCACGGAAAACCATCTTCAGGGCTGCCTACAGTGGGATTCAAACCCACTATCTCCCGGATGCAAGCTCACAGCCGATCGCCTCTAACCGCATGGCCAACTCGCCCGGTAAATTCCAAGATTCTGCTATCTAAATGGCGCTAAAGAACTGGTAATCCAACTAGATAACGAAACTTAGATATAATGTAGGTACAAAAGAGAACTATAAAGAAACATGTTCAGTATGAGGGGGAGATGAGAATGTAGAAGACCCAGACTCGCGGTACAAAATAGATTTCATCAAATTAAATACCACAGCGAACTTTTGATGTTTTGTACGACATCCGTAAAACAACAGGCATGTCACCTGACCTTCTAACTTACAAGTGTTCCAAGCTGTGTGACAGTTATACATGAGTATGGCTTCGCACCCCAAGCAAGTGTAGCGCTAAGAATTTTTGCTCACACAACCGGTGACAGTGGCAAGTGGAGAAAGAGTATATAAACAACTTACATTAAGTCAACAGTGCGTCAGGCGGTACTGAGCGGGTTAGTAATGGTGTCAATAGAACTCGAGATGGTTGAATCATTGCATTTCAACCAAGCCAGAAAAGAGTTCACTGATGCCAGAGCAAGAAAGATAACTTTCATTTAAGGTATGTAGCCATATTTCATTCCTCTTTTGTTTTGCGTAATTTATGTATTTCATGCTTTTCCGTGCATGTATATATTTCATGCTTTTCCGTTCATGTATTTACTTTACATATTTAAGTACCTCCCTCCCTCTCTCTGCTCTATTTTCTGTACATGACCGTGTATTCATAGAAATGAGTTCAATTCATTGCCATCGTTGCCGCCATTGCTGTTAATGTTGCTCCTATGTTGTTTCTTGTTGCTTCTTATGATGCTACTGAAAACTCTCTAGTTCGTTCTTGAAGACTTGAACTGAAAAAAAAAGTCTTGATTAAACAACGTGAGTGTGGCAGTCACGGAGGATTGACACTGTGTGAAGGAGGGTGGCACTTACAATTATCTCATGGGCCGGCAAAACACCTGGAGCTGACCCTGAATAACATTAACGTGTTTTCTAGAATTTTTTTTTTGCTATTTGTTTAACGTCGCACCGACAATGAAGCGGCCGTGGCCTTAATTAAGGTACAGCCCCAGCATTTCCGTGGTGTGAAAATGGGAAACCACGGAAAACCGTCTTCAGGGCTGCCGATAGTGGGATTCGAACCCACTATCTCCCGGATGCAAGCTCACAGCCGCGCGTCCCTTACCACACGGCCAACTTGCCCGGTTTTCCTATAATCATAACGAAAGATATATTGGTAGAAATTAATGTTCATTGTTGTGTGACTTTTTCATGTGTTCCATTATCACGAGATAATTAACTGTTTTATTTAAATATTCAGTTAGTAAGCAGCTATTAAGAAAATGATACTAAGATTTCTAGATCCTAATGGGTGGGTAGGAGATAGCGATCTGCGCTCAGATGACCTTCACTTGAAGCGCTGTGGTGTGTATATGTTAGGAAGTTTGCTTAGAAGGGTTATAGTAAGGTACATTCAGGGAAACGGGGTGGACTAGGGAGTGGTGATAAGGACACAGGGATCTGGAAGTCAAGTAGTAATGACATAAAATGTTAGTGTTGAACTGTGGAAGTATTGTAAATAAAGGAATAGAACTAAGTGATTTAATAGATATATACTTATCAGATATTATAAAAGGAGTTGAATCATGGCTGAGAAATGATATAATGCATGCAGAAATTATATCATGGAACAGAAGTGTTTGTCGCAGAGATAGGACAGGAATGGTAGGAGGGGAAGTATTCATTCTGATGAAAGAAGAATTTGTAAGCTACGAGAAAGTTAAAGATAACAAACATGAAATTCTAAGTGTAAGGCTCATCTCTAAAGATAATAGGCAACTTGATGTATTTGGAGTGTACAGACCTGGAAAGGGCGGTGCAGACGCTGATTGGGAATTATTTGATAAAATAATCAGCTATGTGAGAAGCGGTACGGAAAAGAACGTGATTGTAGCGGGTGATCTCAATTTACCAAATGTCAATTGGGAAGGTAATGCGAACGATAGGATGCATGGCTAACAAATGGTAAATAAGTTAATCTGGGAAGAACAGCTGAATCAGAAAGTGATGTAAGCGACGAGAGAGAAGAATATTCTGGACGTGGTGCTGATAAAACCAGATGAGCTCTGTAGAGAAACTGAAGTAAAATATGGTATTAGTGATCACGAAGCTGTATTTTCTGTAGTTAAAAATAAGTAACATTAATGTTATTGGCTTTACGTCCCCCTAACTACCTTTACGGTTTTTGGAGACGCCGAGGTGCCGGAATTTAGCCCCGTAGGAGTACATTTACGCGCCAGAAAATCTAACGACACGAGGCTGCTGTATTTAACACCTTCAAATACCTTTTTATTTTGCAAGTTGCTTTATGTCGTATCGACACAGTTAGGTCTTATGGCGACGATGGGACAGCAAAGGGCTAGAAGTGAGAAGGAAGCGGCCGTGGCCTTATTTACGGTACAGTCCCAGCATTTGCCTGGTGTGAAAATGGGGAAACCACGGAAAACCATCTTCAGGGCTGCCGACAGTGGGGTTCGAACCTACTATCTCCCGAATACTGGCCGCACTTAAGCGACTGCAATAACAAGAAAGATCAAAGTTCAGGAACACAATAATTTGTAGAAGCTTGTAGCTCCAAAGTTACAGTATTCAAAAGAGCACCATTGCTCCCTTCAATCAATACTCAAGGAGACTGCGCTCCAAAACTTATTACAATCTAGCCCCTCTAAAGCACAATTCTTTAATCCAAAGTTAGATCATTACAAAACAATTTTTACTGCCTTACTCGCTCGCCAGTCTGATTTACAACCTTACAATGAATAGTGAGAAATTAATCTGGGGCGATAAGTGCCCATGCTAAATGGCCTTCGTGGTCAACAGGAAAGGTTTAAGAAATCGGCCATACACAAGATGCTAGGAGGCTATACACTCGCATTCCTTTTGAAATATACCTTGAAACACTTAAGATCCTGTATGGGCGTATGGCCCTGCGTTACACAGGTTAAGCCTATACTACAGAGGGTGACTAGATGGAGAAAAATATTAAGTTTCAAAACAAGAGATAAATATTAAAGTTTTACAAAATCGTAGTCACCTCAATACCAAGTTAAATGGGAATTAAAAGAGGGTGAACACTCTTTATTCTCTGAGTTCCATATTGCCCCGCACGGACTTGGACAAAGTCCTAAGAATTGCTTGAGAATTTACATTTAAAAGATGATGTCTACCTTTAGAAATTTACATTAAGAAGAAATTTTGAAACCTTCCCCTCAAGTCAGCTATCTGAAACTATCACATGCTTCAAAGATGTCTGCCATTACCTTGAGCTGGTGGGCCTTCTGACGGCGGGCAAGGCTTGACCCCTGCCTCCACTACGTACGCACTCTAAACCTCTTGACTGGAGCGATGGAAAAGATAATATGGCCCAAAACCTCCCAGCTTTTGTAGCAGAGGGGGAGGTTCTAGAACACTCTAGGCCGAAGGCCTTACACACACTCAATTTTGATTGGCTGATTGAATTAATATCCAAAATTTCTGATTGGCTAACAATGTCATGAAGAAGGAAGAGATAGATGGGCTAGTAACCTTAGAATACAAAAACAATCTACAAACACTTAGTTTAGAAAACCCATAAATACAAAATTCTTTTGAAAATTAATTGTCCATCCTCCCACCAGAGGGAGCACATAAGTCGATAGTAGAGACATCTGAAGATAAAGTTCGGAATTTCTTCTGACACACAGTTCAAGGTTCACATTACAGATGGCCTTCTAAAAGGCACTCAATTTAAATGTACGGAGTAGGTGTACCTCCGGTACAATTATTATTATTATTATTATTATTATTATTATTATTATTATTATTATTATTATTATTATTATTATTATTATTATTATTATTACCGTTAAAATAGCATGAGGTAGTGTATGAAACCAGTCGACATATTTCCACCGTAGCTGTTTTCATATTAACTCGTCTTAGTTCTACAGCATTGTTGTTGAGAACTGGTCATTCCATTCTCATCGCTGAACTCTCTATGTATGTAAAAAAAAGATCGCCAATATAATTTGTGAACGGTGCCATTTTAAATAGAACACAGTGTTCCGCTCAAACGTCTTTCTTACTCGACTGCACTTGACCAAGTCAGAGTTACTACAGTGAACCAGACCATAACTCATTTAAAGGAATTCGTTTATTAAACAACAGGCCGTGGGGATGGCTATTCGTTCTCTTAAGGGAACCGAAAATTGTGAAAGGATCAAAACATGCATTTTTATTGCAGTAAAATTGTCATTTCTGAACAAAATGGCATATAATTTTATTGTGCTACGTGCTGAGTTTTCTTTTTAATATATTTAAAAACTGCGCATATCTTCAAGTTTATCCAAGTTGTAATACTAAGTTATATCTTTAAATCACTTTTCTTCGATATGGTATTTTCGTAAACGTAGGTACATTTTCTCAGGAAATGGTAGACATAGAAGGCTGAAATTTCGGCTGTATATTTTAGAAGTAACATTGAGTGCTGGTAAAGAAAATTATGTACTTCGGTCCAATATTATTTCTATTTTGAGAAACTTGGCTGAATTGATATTGCGCATGATAATCCGCCACTATGGTGTAGTGGTTAGTGTGATTAGCTACCAAACCCGGAGGCCCGGGTTCGATTCCCGGCTCAGGCATCCTGGAAGTGTTTTTCCGTGGTTTCCTACTTCTCCTCCAGGCAAATGCCGGGATGGTACCTAACTTAAGGCCACGGCCGCTTCCTTCCCTCTTATTTGCCTATCCTTTCCAATCTTCCCATTCCCCACCAAGGCCCCTGTTCAGCATAGCAGGTGAGGCCGCCTGGGCGAGTTACTGGTCATTCTGCCCAGTTGTATCCCCCGACCCAATTTCTCACGCTCCAGGACACTGCCCTTGAGACGATAGAGGTGGGATCCCTCGCTGAGTCCGAGGGAAAAACCAACACTGGAGGGTAAGCAGATTAAGAAAGAAAAAAATTATTTTTCCCTTAAATCTATTTCAGCAAGGAAGTTTGGCATTTCTTATCTGGTTCAAGTAAACATGGTAGACAAATGTGTAAAATTCAAAGAATGTATTTTTAAACACTTTCTCAGAATCTATACCTAAAATTTCAAAGGATTTTGGATTTTTTGAAGGTTTTTTTACTTTTCGTATACCGACTTACATGTATTTTAATCTAAGTTATGAAAACGTGGAAAAGCTAAAATCAGGTTTTGGTAAGTTATTGAAATCCATTCCGAACTTCCTTAACAATGATTATGGTACCAACATGTGCACTGTCCTGTTTGGAACACTTCGCGGTTCCCTTAAGGAGATTTATGAATGCAATTTCAGGATGAATGGGCAAAAATATATATCTTTAATAATAAAAATAATTCCCTGTCTTTTATTATTTTCAGAAATGTTATCAATTTCACCAATGTACCATTTTCAAAGTCCTAACGGTGATTTAAATATGACTATGCATGATGAAACATATGTTTAATTATCGTGGTTTTACTAATGCCGTGGAGAAGAAGTTTACTTTAATTATTTGAAATCTGAGAGAAAACTCCGAGAAACTTCGCTAGAAAACAGGAAGGAGAAATCTGAGTTTCCTACAAATGACGAAGGAAAATATTGCTCTATGTTACTATACTCCAACATGATATTATTTTTTCCTAAATGTGTTTATTACGAATACCATGATGTGGAATATTCCTTGCGTTGCATTTTTAAAAGTTACAAGTATTTACGGTAAACGAGGCGTGAAACTCTATTTTTTTACAAGCTGCTTTACGTCGCACGAACACAGATAGGTTTTGTAGGGACGATGGGGCAGGAAATGGCTAGGAGTTTGAAGGAAACGTCAGTGGCACCAATCAGGGTACAGTCCCAGCATTTTCCTGGTGAAAATGGGAAACCACGGAAAATCATCTTCAGGGCTACCGACAGCGGGATTCGAACCCACTGTCTCCCAAATACTGGATACCGGCCGCACTTAAGTGACTGCAGCTATCGAGCTCGGTCTCTAAATATGTAGGGGAAACAGAGTTTGCTCTCGATTTTGCTGCCAGTGAAGAATAACTCTGGAATCTCTCGGTTCAAAATTGTACAGTTCTTATTTTATTGGACAAAATAATATTTTATCATTTCAGTTAGTATTCATTAATGTCATATCAAGATTATACCAAAATCCAAAGCAATTTCGATTTGCACGTGCAGTTAGTTACTATTCATGAAATGTAGACGTAATTAAGTGAAAACATAATCGCTAGGACAATTTTATGACATTTTTTACAACTGAGCATTTTAACTAAAGAAAACTATTAGTGCTTTTGGATTTAAATTCCAAATGTGATCTAATTATGCCTGCATTTGATGAGTTGTGTCATTACGGTATGTGAACTGGTGTGCTTAGTGCAATTCTTCTTCTTCATCCACGGTTGGATGTAGGCCTCTTCCATATGCAATAAAAATGGTCCGTTCAGTAGTTACAGCGTTTTCAAATTCATTGATGTCTCCTTAAGGCCATCAGTACATATCACATCGGTGCAAAGCTATTTACACAGTTACCTTTATGCAGCATTTCCTGGAAGTATCAGCAGTGTACAATCCATAAGCGTCACTATTAATAATAGGAATAGATGTTTCCCTATGATTGTTTCTGAAATGTTTTTATTGTTGCTTTCGGGATTTGGGACATCGTGATTGCTTAGTGTCTGATGAGTTGTGTCATTACGGCATCTGAACTGGTGTGTTTATAGTGCAATTAAAGATAATCTTCTTCTTCTTTTCTGGCCTATTTCAATCCACTGCTGGATGTAGGCCTCTTCAATATGTTTCCATCGTCTTCGGTCTTGAACCACTTGGAACCAGCGTGTTCCAGCCAACAGCTTTATGTCCTCGAGCCATCTCTTCTGGGGTCTTTCAGTGCCTCCCTTGTGTTCCCATGGTCTCCAGTGAACATTCCTAGAGGTTCACCTGTTGTAGTCTTGTCGAGCTATGTCTTGCTGCTCTCTCCAGGATGTCCGTTACATTCGTTCTTCTCCTGATATCCTATGATCGGATCTTATCACTAAGGCTGATCCCTAGCATCTGTCGCTCCATGGCTCGTTATGTTCGCTGAAGCTTGCGAGCACTTGCCTTAGTCAGAGTCATCTTTTCTAGACCGTAAGTAGTAACTGACAGCACGACCCTATTATAAACCTTGGTCTCCAGGTTAATTGGAATATCCTTGTTGGTTAGGATGAATCTTGGTTTTCGGAACTGTATTCTGCGAGGAATTTCTGCATGTTGGTTGTCTTTTCCAAGTTTTATCTTGTGTCCAAGATATATGTACTCATCGGCAGCTTCTATGTATTGGTTTCCCATTTTAAGTAGTTAACTGTCTGGGCTTAGTATTTTCATTTTACCAATGTTCATTTCCAAACCACTGTTAACAGAGGCAGTTTTTTAATTCTACTTAATATTGGAAAGGAATGATAGAAGCTTGTATGTTAAGTACTGTTTCATAATTCACCCAGAGGTGATTGGGGAAAGGACAGAAAATCAGTTAGGGTCGATAGGATGGTTGAGAATAAGATTTTAATCCATTTCCACTTTCGAAATACTTCCCGGGAATGAGTCTACCGGCCTTAGTCTCTCAAATCAGTCTGAAATTCACGTGAATAGTAACATTAATAATAGTAGCGAGCGAGTTTAGCGAGCGTTTGAACCCCACTATCGGCAGCCCGGAAGATGGTTTTCCGTGGTTTTCCATTTTTATACCAGGATGTATCTTAATTAAAGCCACGGACGCTTCCTTTTCACACCTAGCCCTTCCTATCCCATCGTTACCTTAAGACCTATCTCTGTCATCGAATTCAGAACATAAAATAATGAACACATACATATTTTGGCCACTTGAACTCAATAACTTTGGGAGATAAATTGAACGTAAGGAATGGTTTCACGACAGTAACACTGTTTTGTTAATGAGAAGTAATCGAACTTCTTACCTTAATGTATGTTTGTTTCTATGTCTCTTATTCGCCAAGTGCTCGCCTACTCTCAACGCTGCAGATAAACATGCAGACCATATGTTGTCAGTTTAATGTAGGTTGCACGCCACGGCCGAGTGTGTATGTACGTGACATATTTGATGTCAACAAGCCACGTGATTCAAACAATAATATACTTCGTTCCTTCAATCTTCGAACGGTCATATCACAATGAACTTTTGAGTGAGTTGCATGCACGTATCAGAATTGTATCAGAAACTGTTATTCTCCGCAGTCCAGAAGTTAGGGGCTTGAAGAAAACTGTCTGAGATGTCTCTTTTAGGTAAGAGTAAGGAAATTTTATTGGCTTAAATTTAAACAAAGAAATATTTTGCCATAACTTGGAACTATCTATGCTTTTGATAATTATGAAATGGTAGTGTTTTTGTTAAAATAGTTTTAATTTGTCAAGAACGCGAGTGGTTCATTTGTTTTACTCATGGTGATGGTGGTAACAAAGAGTAGATTAGACCTGGTGCGTTGTTAAAGCAGTCATTTGTGATTCTTCCCAATTTTTTTCCAAGGATGTACTTACCATAATCATCCATTTCTATTTTCCGAATATTTATTCCATTGTGTAAAGTTTTAAAATTGTACGAGTTACTTTCTTAATTTGCACTCTTCTTTTATTATCGTGAATATTCATAATTAATTCACCAATTCATTAGTTAATGTTTAAACCAATCTTAAGCCTTAATATGTAAGTTTATAAGATAGAATTTGGTTCTGTTTTCCTTAGACAATCCGTGGATTTGTCCTAATGTTTTAATGAGTTATATTTTTAGTGATTAGTTTTTATGAGCTAGGGTTATCTTAAAAGCAATCAAACATATGTGTAGTTTTGTGTGACTCTTGAAATCATGATCATGGCCAAGGAACCCCAGCTTTAAGTGAATTTCGAAACTCGGGGACATGAATTTTCATTTTGAAATCCCGGATGCACTGGATTCGAACCCCGGCCACCTTGGTGAAAATCCTGTCTCAGAGTCGCTAGGCTACCACCTTCATTAAACGGTGATGTGATTAACTGTGACTGCCGTCTTCTAGAAAATACTTTTTTATTTTCGTAATATAAATTTTCACTTATCAAATTGCGATAGCGAAAGAAATTTTCCCGCTTTATACATTGTTGTGGTACCGAATCTAAACTTCAAAATTATCACCCCAGTAGTTGGTTACACTGAACCATGTTTCCTACCTTATGGTGATAGAGGTTCTTCCACTAGTCAGTTGTGAAAATGGTCGTTTCAGAGAGTTACTTTCACAAATGCTTCTATCTTCAGATTGGCCTTGATTACATAAACCTGAAAAACCGAAGATCATCAAAAAGTTTCTCGCTGTTTGTGCTAAACTTACAGGTTTTTGGACTGCTGAATCCAAACCTGAGCACAGTTTTCTCTATCACGTACTATTTTTTCGCAACATGCATCATATTTTGTAATGATCGTAGCCGCAGCCATCTAGATAATGTTTCTGATGCTCACTAACAGGTTAATATAAAAACGTAACATTAGAACACGGGGTAATGCATGTTGCAAAATCGCCAATATATAAATGCTGTAAGTAACAAGTTAAATTTTTATGAAAAAACGTGTGTGATGTTTCATTTATATGTCGTTTCTGGAGTTAGCACACAAAAATACATAAAGGGAACTTCTTTAAAGCGCTTTCATCGCAGACCTATGCTACAATTCTCGCAAAATTGTGATACATTACATAGTTTTTAACTATTGAACAACGGATGAATCGAGATCATCAGCGCACTAGTTGGCTACTCTGAACCATGTTTCCCACCTTACGGTCATGAAAGTGGTGATAAAGGTTTGTCCACTAACCAGTTGTGAAAATCGCCACTTCAGAGAATTGCTTTCACAAATGCTTCTACCTTTATTCGCTATTAGTCGGCCAATGCCAGGAACATCGTGCGTATTATTTAACAGATGTAGTACAGGCAGTGATAACTAGTAATCAACCCGCAGCAGGGAAGGAAGGGAGGTGGGGTACTGGGGGGATTAGAACCCCCCATGGGATTTTTACAGAAGAAAATAAACAAACTGGCAATAAACGAGTGAAAGTCGATTCAATGGGTTGGCTCTTTTGAACATTCACAGAGACATAATTGTAAAACTAACAGATCTCTTGAATCTATTTTCTAAGAAGCCCCGAAAGTTGGATGTTATATTGTACTCAGAACATATGATTCCCCGTAAAACTCTTCGCCTTGATCATATTGTTTTCGTTCTATAGTTTAAAGTAAGATGTTGTAGTGTACCAGTACTGCAACCTGAATATCAACATAATTTACTCGTATCAGTGTCCTTATAATGACACTCATGCATGCGCGCACGACACACGCACAGACACCTTCATAATGTTCTATTACCATTTTGTAACTATAACCCCCCTATCGGTCGATCCTGGCTACGCTACTGCCCCGTGGCCTCTCCTCCAGTCAGAAGGAGAAATATTTTATACTTAGTGGATTTCGTCTGGCTAAAGCAATTTCATCCAATGAACTTATCTAGCAATTGACCGTGCCAGCTCTTCGTGCTACCTTGAAGTGCCAGTTGTTCAACTGGAACATACACTGGCGTCTGGAAACTTACGCTGTATGTATTGTACAATATACATTACATACATACATACATACATACATACATACATACATACATACATACATTATCATTATAGACTGTTATGCCTTTCAGCGTTCAGTCTGCAAGCCTCTGAGAATTTACTAAACGTCGCCACAATCCTCGATGTGCAACTAGTGTTGTGGCCTCATTTAGTTCTATACCTCTTATCCAAGGAGTCCCTCGCCTGTCAAATGGGAGTGGGACTCCATTACTCCCATAGGTCCGAGGCTTGCTTAAAGTGTTCTGAGCTCGGTAAATTCATGAAGCAGGATGCTGCCCTACGTGAGGATCTCTCCTCTAACGGGTTATGGACCACCGGTGAATTGTACAGTCCTAGCCGCCTGAACACAAGGAGGGCCATGACTCAGAATATGTCCGAGATGCCCACTCCCATTCCATAGCAACTGGTATCCCGACTCTCAGGACCACTTACTAGGCCACTCAGCCGTTGCCCATGGTTATACAAACGCCTACATACTGATGATAGTTTGAGAGAGTCTACAGGTAATCAACCACCCCCACCGTTCAAGCAGCTGTTCCAGCGCTAAACAAGTTTCTCTATACCAAGCCTGGCCAAACAGAGATCCGACTGCGCTCATACCTTGCGCGCCGAGCGCAGTGATTGTGGGAGTCGTGGGAAGAAGAGCAGGGAGAGGTTAGCAACCTAGTCGCGTTGCCAGCCTGTAAGCCGATCGGTTTCTGGAAGAGATTTCAAGAATTCGAAGGGCTCGAGACTGACTTTGATTTATTTACATGACCTTTCTTGCTTTTGCCTGGAAATGTTCCCCGTTACTTCCATCTTGATGTAAATGAAATGCCGTATGGCTTTTAGTGCCGGGATGTGTTCAAGGACTTCGGCTCGCCAGGTGCAGGTCTTTTGATTTGACTCCCTTAGGCGACCTGCGCGTTGTGATGAGGATGAAATGATGATGAAGACGACACATACACCCAGTCCCAGTGCCAGGGGAATTAAACAATTATGGTTAAAATTCCCGACCCTGCCGGGAATCGAACCCGGGACCCCTGTGACCAAAGGCCAGCACGCTAACCATTTAGCCAAGGGGCCGGACAATCTTGAAGTGATAGATCTACGGTGCAACGCCCGATCAAGGGCGTATTTCTGCAATCCCGAAATATGCACGACTTTCATAAAATACTTCATCAGCAATATCCTCGACTGCACAAGCAAGCTGCTAAAATTCTTTTATTGTACTTTTTTATTTCGATTTGTTTGTTTTTGTTATGAAACTAACCAAGTCCTGGCAACGCACTTTTACCTGCGCGACTGTGTGTTTGACTGTGTCGTGAACCCTTGTTCCAAATATACAACACACTGTACAGTCGTCCAGAAGAGAATGAGCGCGTGGTATTGTTTAAGTTCCTCGCAGGTACACTTTTCTTAAAAACAATTGAACGTAGAGGTACTGTATAATGCTTGTTGTGGATACACAGTGTTTGTATCTACATGGGAGGTGAATCATCCGTATGTATGTTGGGTAATCAGCCGCAAGGCTGCTTTGATCCTCCACAGCTCCGCCAACAGCTGCCATAGATAGCTTAGGTGTCACTGAAGAGGCGTACTAGTGAAATGAGGAGTGAAGTAGTTTCCCGTTGTTTTCCTGAGTGAGCCAGAAGTCTGCCAAGCCCACTGAAACGCATGCAGTAACCGACACCATGAGCGATATTTTTACACCATTCATACGAGAGACTGGCTGCATAAGGAAAGATATTACTAGCATCGCTCATACGTCGGTCACTTTCATATTGTCAAAGCCAAGGTTGAGACTGAGATGGGTCAATGAAAGTAGCAAATTTATTCTAGCCCATACCAGAAGAGATAGTGCACTATAAACAATATATATCGCCGGCAAAGGCATGTGAATTATCTATATATATATAAATGAGTCTTGCTTTGTTGGTTTGTACTTTATAGACTCAAAAACTACTGGACCGATTTCACTGAAAATTTCACAATTTGTTCTTCTTGCTCTTGAAAGTGTTTAGGAAGTGGTGAGACACCCCTAGCACCCCTAGAGGTGAGAGACGTGAGAAATAAAAATAATTGAAAATAGTGTCGAATCCATAGTTTTCGGGGTCGCTGAGATAAACAGTGACATTCCGGATGTCGTTCAAGTCCAAGTTCAGCCCCCTTCAGCATGGGGGTGAGAAGAGACGAAAAATAAAATGTCAAAAATGACCGATGTGATGGGTATATTTGTGTTATGTTCCAGCATAGCTCTCAACCAAACTTGGTACACACATGACTTTCTGCCTGTAAAAAAAACCTGTGAGAGCAAGATACTTCTAGAATCCTAACAGGAGGGGGTGAAATATGAAAGTAACTAAAAACAAGCAATATTAGTGTCGAATCCATACATTTCGGGGTCGATGAGATGAATAGTGATATTCCGGATGTCGTTCAAGTCCAAGTTCAGGCCCCTCCGTCATGGGGGTTAGAAGTGAAAAAGAAAATTTCAAAAATGACCTATGTGGTGATTGTATTTATGTTATGCTCCAGCATAGCTCTCAACGAAACTTGGTAAACATATATGACTTACTATCGTGAAGGAATACTGAGGAGGGTACAACAACCCTTGGTGAGGGCTAGGGAGGGGGTAACATGTAAAACTAATCGAAAACGACCAATATTAGCGTTGAATCCATAGTTTTCGGAATCGCTGAGATGAATAGTGACACGCGTTTGCCGTTTAGTCTCTGTTCTGGCCCCACCGGTATGGAGGGTAATAAGGGGTTCAAAAAAATGTACAAAATGACCGATATTATGGATGTATGTGCGGATGTTCCAGCATAGCTCTCCACCAAAAATGGTACACATATCACTTATTAGGCTGTTTGAAAAAAAAACACTGTGGTGCTAAGACACCCCTGGCACTCATAGGGAAGGGCTTGACATGAAAAATATATCAAAAACGATCAAAATAGTTTTCAGGATCGCTGAAATTAAATGTGACACTAGGCATGACGTTTAAGTCTAAGTTCAGCCTCCATAAGGATAACTCTTAAACTACAAAATAGTTTCAAAATATCAGTCAACGTCACAATTATGAAATCTACAAAAATTCCCTTCACACATAATTAACAGGTCCCGGTAATAAAAAGCTAAAAGTAAACATTCAGCGCCGAGTAAGATAGATAGTACTTTGATCTTCTTCTATCTTAGGCCCGGTTTCACAGTTTGAGTTTAAGCCGAAGCTTTAGTAAGCCACGCACGCCGCTTAAGCAAGGCTTACTCTTTGGCTTAAACACTACGAGTTTCACAGTAGGGGGACCATGTGCAGCTTTACTAAGCTGAACATCTCCGAAGTTGGTAATGCTTGCGCATGCGCAATGATTCAATTCTCATCTTTGTTTACATCCGTAGCCTATGATTGATTGACTTGTAGGTTATACATCGTTTATCAGCCAAGATAATTTAGAAAAATGAACGGAAAATGTGATTCCAATAATAGTAACAAAAATAAAGTTTAAAAAAGGTCACTCGCCCGTCCTGCTGGCACGTATTACCGCGACAGTCTAAAATGGCCATAACTTCTGAACCATTCATGCAAATAATGTCCTGATAAGGTTATTGTAATCCTTATAAAATACTGGAGGAGGTCAAACAATTTATTTCGATGAAGAATTCCAGGATAATATCGAAATATTTATTTAATGTTAAGGAGTTATATTTTTTACTGCTGAGTATAGCATAAAATCGCTTCTAGAGGGCAAACGGTTGGAAATAGGTATATACCATCGCGGACTTTTTTGTATAGGTTTCTATGCTCTACAATTCGTACACTTACACTTGGGGTCTATCGTTGATGGTTCACGCAGCGTAAGCCAAGAAAGCAAGTGACCGACCGACATTTTTGTCTCTTTTATACTGTATATCGGAACACGGAAACTGTATTATTTCACGAGCCTCGAAATATATTCAGAAATATAAGTTATTTAATGTTAATGTTATTGGTTTTACGTCCCACTAACTATGAATTTGAGCACCTTCACCACAGGACTGAGACAGGATCGAACCTGCCAAGTTGGGCTATAAGAAGGCCAGCGCTCTACCATCTGAACTGAATCCTTAGCTTAAACCTCAGTTTCATACAGCTTAAGCCAGTCACAGATAAGCTCGGCTTACCATTTGCACTCCCCACTGTGAAACTCGTCCAGAGTTTAAGCTCCCGCTTAAGCCCGATCCAAGGCTTAAGCGTATACTGTGAAACCGGGCCTTAATCTGTTTACCCTCCAGGGTTGGCTTTTCCCTCGGACTCAGCAAGGGATCCCACCTCTACCGCCTCAAGGGCAGTGTCCTGGAGCTTCAGACTTTGGGTCGGGGATACAACTGGGGAGAATGACCAGTAACTCGCCCAGGCGGCCTCACCTGCTATGCTGAGCAGGGGCCTTGTGGAGGGATAGGAAGATTGGATGGGACAGTCAAGAAAGAGGGTAGGAAGCGGCCGTGGCCTTAAGTGAGATACCATCCCGGCATTTGCCTGGAAGAGAAGTGGGAAACCACGGAAAACCACTTCCAGGATGGCTGAGGTGGTAATCGAACCCACCTCTACTCAGTTGACCTCCCGAGGCTGAGTGAACCCCGTTTCAGCCCTCGTACCACTTTTCAAATTTCGTGGCAGAGCCGGGAATCGAACCCGGACCTCCGGGGGTGGCAGCTAATCACGCTAACTACTACACCACAGAGGCGGACTAGTAATTTGATAATAATTCAAATTAGGTCTGTTAAAATATTAAATGTCCGCCTCGGTGGTGTAGTGGTTAGTGTGGTTAGCTGCCACCCCCGGAGGTCCGGGTTTCGATTCCCGGCTCTGCCACGAATTCTGAAAAGTGTTACGAGGGCTGGAACGAGGTCCACTCAGCCTCGGGAGGTCAACTGAGTAGAGGTGAGTTCGATTCCCACCTCAGCCATCCTGGAAGTGGTTTTCCGTGGTTTCCCACTTCTCCAGGCAAATGCCGGGATAGTACCTAACTTCAGGCCGCGGCCGCTTCCTTCCCTCTTTCTTGCCTATCCTTTCCAACCTTCCCCCCCCCCCCCACCAAGGCCTCTGTTCAGTACATGTAATTCCATAATAGTTTAGCCTCATTATTAGAATCGCACAAGCTCTTAACCAGTTGCTGAAAAACCACAACTTACTGCAATCTGATGTTTATCATGTAGTGTTATCTCTTAGCAATTTCTTCCATTTCTCTTGTGCCATTGCCATGATCTATAGTACGCGAACCTTTTCTTGATCCCTGAGCTCCATAGTTCTGAATGGGATCTTGGGCTCAAGAAAAGGTTCGCGTACTGTACTGTAGTGGTTACAATGCTACCATCCCACCTCGTTCGAACAGGGTGCATACAGCTCCATGAGAACAAGTGAGACGAGAGATGAGTTCGAATACACCCCAGAAATCATCTTCTGAGGTTTACAGTACTGCTCCAACTCCAGGTGTCTGTCACAAGATGCAAGACTCTAATAAGTTTGAAGAACCACTTTCCAAAATTTGTTTTACTATGGGGGCGCCAAGCTAAATTTCTATTTTATATTTGAATTTTCTTATTTTATATATGCATTTAATAGTGGCAAGTTGTGAACAAACATACTTTGAATTAAATAAACTAAACATTTTAAACCACCATGTTACTATCATTCTACAAATTTAAATATATTTGAGCCTCAGATTTTGAAGTACCGTATGTTACAAAACTGATTTGTGAAGATATTAATGAAAATGAAAACCCACAGTCTATTTCGAGTCGTTCGACCGGGTCAGGAATGGAATGAATGAATGATGCCCCGTTTAGCGACGAGGATAGAAAATGTGCCGGCTGCCGATGCCTATCGCACTCCTCTGGGGCATTGATTAATGACTGATAAATGAAATGAAATGGTGGATGGAATGAAGAATGACAGGGAAAACCGGAGTACCCGGAGAGAAACCTGCCCCGCCTCTGCTTTGTCATGCACAAATCCCTCATGGAGTGACCGGGATTTGAACAACGGAACCCTGCGGTGAGAGGCAGCCGCGCTGCCGCCTGAGCCACGCAGGCTATTATTAATAGAATCACTGAATAATAACTCAGATTAATATAATTATCAAAACTCTACAAATTGTGAATTTTATTCAAGTACCGATATCATTAGTGTGAAACTTGGTGCTGCATAACGCCAGCCAACTCGATGGGCAGGTGTATAACTGGAGATGCCTATACGTAAGCAGTTATCAAGATGAAAGGGCCGACGACCTACATGTTATACTCCTTAAAACAATAATCAACAATCAAGATAAAAATGAGTTAATCTTGATCTGCCTTTTGACTTAAGATGTTTCAAGGCTTAAAACACTGCATGACGACTACATAATCAGGAAGTTTAATTTTAAATAATACTCGGCAACCATCCAATTATTATTTATCAACCAGAATATTTAAAATTGTACAAAATCACAAAATATAATGCTGGCGTCTAAAATATGTAAAGAGTGTGCCATGGTGCCCGCAGGCACCGCTTTGACCACCCTTGTTCTAGTTGCTTAGAAATTAAACCCAAGAACAATAAATATCATAGAAATGGAGCACATTAGTCAGAGGACAATGTTACTACTAGCTGGATATTGACAACGAACCTACACCATATAGATGTAGTATCAGTTTCTTAAATTTCCAGTGAAACCCCTTTGCCACAAGTTATCTGCGTCTCCACAATCTGAGCATAAGAATTGCATGGAAATGGTTTCCATTTTATGCACCTCCAACACAAATGCTGCCAAACGTTGAAGTAGAATCACTTCCACCTTCCCATGGAATCCAGATATAGCCTATCTGGTTTCCTTGAATGGGGAAGAAAGAGGAACAAATTTACTAAGTTATTACTAAACAGTCCCAATGGATGTTGACAAGGAGTTCTTTTTTATGTTAGTGGCTTTGCGTCGCACGGATATGGATAGGTCTTATGGCGACGATAGGATAGGAAAGGCCTAGGAGTTGGAAGGAAGCGGTCATGGCCTTAAATAAGGTACAACCCCAGCATTTGCCTGGTGTGAAAATGGTAAACCACGGAAAACAACCTTCAGGGCTAATGAGAGTGGGATTTGAACCCACTACATCCCGAATGCCAGCTCACAGCCTCGCGCCCCTAACCGCACGGCCACACCAAAACGGCCGGTTTTTTTAACAATGTACTTTACGTCGCAAGCCTACATCGCTCAGGCGGCAGCGCATCGGCCTCTCACCGCTGGGTTTCGTGGTTCAAATCCCAGTCGCTCCATGTAGGATTTGTGCTGGAAAAAGCGGAGGCGGGACAGATTTTTCTCCGGGTACTCCGGTTTTCCCTGTCATCTTTCATTCCAGCAACACTCTCCAATATCATTTCATTTCATCTGTCAGTCATTAATCATTGCCCCAGAGGAGTGCGACAGGCTTCGGCAGCCGGCACAATTCTTATCCTCGCCGCTAGATGGGGCTTCATTCATTCCATCCCTGACCCGGTCACTGACTGGAAAACAGGTTGTAGGTTTTCATTTCGCTTTACGTCGCACCGACAGAGATAGGTTTTATGGCGACGATGGGACAGGAATGGACTAGGAGTGGGGAAAAAGCGACCGACGCCTTACACAGTAGGTTTATACTGAAAAAACTTTCTTCAGCTTATCCCACTTTGTTTTCGGTCGCTGGAGCCACCCAGGCTTATTTTGGTTTTGGCCGCGGGTTTTAAGACCGGATGCCCTTCCTGACACCATATGATTCTTGAAATGAAAATCTCTACCCTGAATCGACCGGTATTTGAACCTCAGCCTTCCAGGTAGAAAGCCTGCAGCTAAGCCACTGAGCTAATCACAGATCCTGGCAATACACATTAGAACATTAAAAGAGAAATTAATGTGTCAACTTTTACTTCAATCTGTTGTCAATAGAAAGACTAGAGTGAATGTAGGTGTTTGAGAGTGAGAACACAGGAGCCAGCTAACTAAGGTCGCCCCCTCTCCCCCCACAATGGCCCTACAGCCCTGAAGGGTCTTGGCCTACCAAGCGACCGCTGCTCAGCTCGAAGACCTGCAGATTACGAGGTGTCGTGTGGTCAGCACGACGAACCATCTCAGCCGTTATTCTTGGCTTTCTAGACCGGGGCAGCTCTCCCACCGTCAGATAACTCGTCAATTGTAATCCCGTAGGCTGAGTGGACTTCGAACCAGCCCTCAGATCCAGGTAAAATTCCCTGACCTGGCCGGGAACCGAACCCGGGGCCTCCGGGTAAGAGGCAGGCACACTACCCCTACACCACGGGGCCGACGGGGCCGGCGGAGCCAACTAACTGGACAGACGTAATAACATAGAAAATCCGACAGGATTCACACTCGCAGTAATACACGTGTACAATGATTACATTTTATCTCTTGTCAACAGTAATCTGATCTAGCATGTATTTATGCTGAACGATTAAATACTACATTTTAAAAAACAATGATTACAATGTCCCGAATTATATCACTTTGGAGACCTTACTTCTAAGATATTCCCTTCTAAATCCATCTTCTGGTTTGAAAACATTTCACTGTTGTAGAGCGCATTATGTTGGCCATGTCCTTGTCTTTGCTGACCATCGTTAAAAATCGTACTGTTGGCTAGTTCAGACAAAAGCTGCTGTATTTGCTATTTTGTTTTGTTTTTTCTGCTATTGGCTTTACGTCGCATCAACACAGATAGGTCTTATGGCGACGATGGGACAGGAAAGAGCTAGGACTGGGAAGGAAGCGGCCGTGGCCTTAATTAAGGTACAGCCCCAAAATTTGCCTGGTGTGAAAATGGGAAACCACGAAAAACCATCTTCAGGACTGCCGACAGTGGGGCTCGAACCCACTATATCCCGAATACCGGATACTGGCCGCACTTAAGCGACTGCAGCTATCGAGCTCGGTATATTTGCTATTTGTATACGTTTGCCATCTTAATAAAAATCAGTTGTGCTGTGATTGGCTAGATCTGAACTGCTGGATATAGCAGGTCCTAAAGAGTCTGACCTACATTCTCGCTGCAGTCTTCTCATTAGAATTTAGATTTTGAAAAGTTGATCGCTCCCACCGCTGTTGCCACTTTGTTTTAATGCGTCGCGATGATACTTATTTCTAGTTGTGGGGTCAATGTCATCGTGTCTGTTTGGGAAGGTTTCGCGGGTGGTTTATCAATCAATCAATTAATCAATCAATACTGATCTGCATTTAGGGCAGTCGCCCAGGTGGCAGATTTCCATCTATTGTTTTCCTACTGGTTATGTGTCGTGTTTTTTCATAGTGTTGTTTGTTTTTTCGTGATTGTCACCTTAACGAACGGAAAAACAGGAAAGATGGCTGCGTTGGTACCCTTACAGTTGGCACAAGAGGCCTCGGTTTGGATACCTCTTACGTAGTGTGATGGCGGTTTGTGCAGCATTTGCTGCCTCTCATGGAATGCGTACGCCGAGTGGTGTAGCCACCACGGTTGTAGAATTAAACTATCGACTGGGGTGGCTTTTGGCGATTTTTCGCCTTGGGCTTGGCGGCAGGACTTCAATGGGTATACCTTGCTGCAATGAAAGACGTCTACGGATCATTTTCGCCTGTTTGAATCCCTAACCTTTAACTTCATGGTATCGTCTTCTTCTTCTTCTTTTCTTTTTTGTTCCGTTTACCTTCCTTCGGTCTCAGCGAGAGATTCCGCCTCTACCGCCTCAAGGGCAGTGTCCTGGAGCTTGAGACGTTGGGTCTGGGATACAACTGGGGAGAATGACCAATACCTCGCCCTGGCAGCCTCACCTGCTATGCTGAACAGGGGCCTTGTGGGAGGATGGGATGATTGGAAGGGGTAGACGATGAAGAGGGAAGGAAGCGGTCGTGGCCTTAAGTTAGGTACTATCCCGGTATTTGCCTGGAGGAGAAGTAGGAAAGCACGAAAACCACTTCGAGGGGCTGAGGAGACAGTCAAAACCCCTCTGCTCAGTTGAGCCCCCGAGGCTGAGTGGACCCCATTTCAGCCCTCGTGCCACTTTTCAAATTTCGTAGCAGAGCCGGAAATCGAACCCGGGCTTCCGGGGGGATGGTGGCAGCTAATCACACTCACACTACACCACAGAGACCATTCATCCTTTTTAAACACTTTAAAGCTTACAGTTTTTACTGTCATCAATAATTTGCACCTGAATCGCCTTAACTGTGCAGCATTGTCCAGCGAATAAAACTAACTCCCGCAGTATGGACATTCCTGTCGTGTTTCATTTCAAATTGCTCGACCTACCCATTGACACACGTTCCTCCGAGCTGAGCAAAGTAAGGTATGTTATCTTACTGGAAGGTGTGAATATGCACGCGAATGGAAATTATTGAATTAAAAATGAAACAACTTATTGAAAATATTAAGCCTGACACATATATTGGGATGTCACGTGAGTAACGTGACGGATTCGTCAACCATATTCTCCCTTTTGCTGATCAAGTCCAGTCTCATATCAGACAGCTGTTCAGGTATGAAATGTCGTATGGCTTTTAGTGCCGGGATATCCCAGGACGGGTTCGGCTCGCCAGGTGCAGGTCTTTCTATTTGACGCTTGTAGGCGACCTGCGCGTCGTGATGAGGATGAAATGATGATGAAGACAACGCATACACCCAGCCCCCGGGCCATTGGAATCAACCAATTAAGTTTAAAATCCCCGACCCGGCCGGGAATCGAACCCGGGACCCTCTGAACCGAAGGCCAGTACGCTGACCGTTCAGCCAACGAGTCGAACAGCTGTTCAGGTGATCTCACAAGACTGAACGAGTCCCGTTCCAACCGTCAAACTAGGATTAACATCTTTTGAGGAGTTGGGAATCGAACTTTGGCTCTTTTTGGGAGAGTTTCGTAATTGTCGCCTTAATGATCGGACAAACAGGAAAGGTGGCTGCGTTGACTGTTTCCATTCATACCGGTCAACAATTTCCGTTTTCTCCTGTAGTATCTTTGATTAGGCATAGAACATATTTAGGGAGTGAGTCAATGAACAAAGCCCAGCAAAAGCTATAACACCGAGCTCGATAGCTGCAGTCGCTTAAGTGCGGCCAGTATCCAGTATTCGGGAGATAGTAGGTTCGAACCCCACTGTCGGCAGCCCTGAAAATGGTTTTCCGTGGTTTCCCATTTTCAAGTCCAGTCTCATATCAGACAGCTGTTCAGGTATGAAATGTCGTATGGCTTTTAGTGCCGGGATATCCCAGGACGGGAAGTTTCTGAACGGCCGCTTCCTTACAACTCCTAGCCCTTCCCTGTCCCATCGTCGCCGTAAGACGTATCTGTGTCGGTGCGACGTAAAGCAACTAGAAAAAAAAGCTAATCACTGGGAAAAGAAGAAGAAGAAGGTTTCCTAATTAATTCCAGTCCATAATGGAATATCTTGGGAATGCCCTGGGCGTAATCATTTTATTAGTTCACTTTGCCAAATATTCTGTGTATGAGTTCAAACTTAAAAATTAATTTAATTCTTTAGTCTTCGAAAGGTCCGATTTCTTGGCTGAATGGTCAGCGTTGAGGCCTTCGGTTCAGAGTGTTCCGGGTTCGACTCCCCATCGGGTCGGGGATTTTAATCACCTGTGATTAATCCTTCTGGCTCGGGGACTGGATGTTTGTGCTTGTCCCAACACTCTAATCTTCATATTCAAACAATACACCACACTACCAACCACCACAGAAACACGCAATAGAGTCATTACATCCCTTCAAATAAAGTTGCCTCAGGAAGGACATCCAGCCGTAAAACGGAGACTAACCCACATGTGCGACGCAGTTCGCACCCGCGACCCCACAGATGTGAAAAAATCGTTAGAAGGGAAGGAGAAGAAGAAGGTCTTCGAAAGCAGAGGAGACTATAGCAATCACATCCATCCTAAACTTGTAGAAGTTTCTGAACATAATCAACATGTGGTGTACAATGATGTTCAATGTCAGTAGTTATATTTTCAATGACGAAGCTGCAGTCGGTTAGTCGTCGTACAAGATCCCGCTGAGGTCAATGGTATTTGAGGGTGATTAAGCATGACAACTCTGCTTCGTTGGATTCCGGCATGTTAAAAATTTCCTGTGAGACTTCATACCTACAGCTTAGCATCTCATAAAATCTACAGCAATTGAAGGTACGTCAAGCACGTAACAACAACTGGCAAACACTTCATCCTCGATGACCAGATAAATGTAACTGTTCCAAAAGGATTGTCTATATACCTTGTAACGGTGTAATTTTCTGATATTCAAAAACAAATACTTATGAAAACAAATGTGTTTTCCAACTAAAATATTGTAGACGTGGGGATAGAGCTTTGGTGGCCATCCTCATATTTCGAACAGCGTTACTCACAGCTATACATTCCGTCGGGACATTATGAAGGTGCCTAATGAGTATAAAACTTTAGTTTCATATTCTGGCTTGCAGCTACTTCAAATATCGAAGGGTTGAGATCCTGAGCTGTGCCCAGCTCATAGTCGAATAGAAATAAATAATATATTTGCACTTGGGAGATAGTGGGTTCGAATCAAACCATTGGCAGCCCTGATGATGGTTTTCCGTGTTTTCCAACATGCAAATGCTAGGACTGTACGTTAATTACCGTAAGGCCACGGCCGCTAACTTCCCAATCCTAGCCATTTCCCATCGCTCCGTCGCCGAAAACCTTCCATGTGTTCGTGCGACGTTAAGCAAGTAGCAAAATAATATAGTACAATCAGCCTTCTTTTCACTGGATATATCGTCACGAAGAACGTAAGGATTCTTAGGTCTGTCTGTTAGGTCGTCAGCCCAGAGGCAGTTTGGATCCTCAAATAGCACCACCAAAGGCTACGTAGTTATAGGAAAACCACAAAGACCAATGGCAGCACCAAAATGAGGCGTACTAGGCAAGATGAGCAGTGAGGTAGTTTGTCATAGCTTTCCACACTGGACCAGGAAGTGCTATTGCAGCACGACCTTTCATAACACTCAGATGTACTGGTTGTGCTCAGAACGTCATTACTCAGTACAGCTCATACCCCAGCAGCATCCATATTGTCACAGCCATGGATGAGGCTGGTACTTGGGTGGAAGTGACACTTTTCTCTGGCCTGCGCCATGAAATGGATGCGCAAGTACGGTACCGTAAAAAATGAAGTGGCGTATGGCTTTCAGTGCCGGGAGTGTCCGAGGACATGTTCGGCTCGCCAGGTGCAGGTCTTTCGATTTGACACCCGTAGGCGACCTACGCGTCGTGATAAGAATGAAATGATGATGAAGACGACACATACACCCAGTCCCCATGCCAGTAAAATTAACAAATGATGGTTAAAATTCCCGACCCTGCCGGGAATCGAACCCGGAACCCCTGTGTTTAAAGGCCAGCAGGCTAACCATTTAGCCATGGAGCGAGACTACGGTACCGTATCCATCAAGAAATGACAGCAGGCAGGCTTCTTAGGTAAGAATGTGATTAATAATTCGAATGGTTATTATCCACAGAATTCTAAATACTGCAATATTATTTACGGAGAATCTGGTCAGTGCTGCTAGTTATTGGACAGATGAACACCGAGATCATTTTTTTCCCAGGCATTGCTCGCCATTTTTAAATAGTGTATGAATTATTTTGATGTGGGAGAGGGATGACGTGAAAGTATGCACAGTATCGTTATCTGAACGAAGCTAGTTAGCTCCCACACGAAAGGAGGCTAGGAGGTAGTGCGTGGCGGCAGATAGCGGTCCTCACTTCCCCCTCTCTTCGCTGCCCATGACCTTTATTCCAGTCGCTCATCATCAGCGCTTTCTATTGCATGCTCCACAATGTTTCTTACCTCCCCACCCCTACCGCGAGCTTTCCTCAGCATTTCAGGTGGCCGCACGCATTCACACTGACTGTGATACCTCGCCTGCTTGCAACATGTGGTTGAGTGTGTGACTGACAGCGTGTGGGAGTGAAACATGGCATTCGTTAGTAGGTGTGAACTGTTTATCTCCGCCCGGGGGAGGAAGCTGGAATCTCGGAAGTATGGTAAGCCTCTTTGAGTTCTCTCAGCGGCCCGGGAACAAAACACTTCTCTTCCGTGCTGAAAGAAATTAGCAGTTCTGTTGTAAATACAGTCGTAATGAAGTAGAGTTTTTTTTACCACTGTTGTGAACTTGTGTCAGCCTTGAAGGTTCATCGGTGACTGGTCAGTAATTCAAACAAGAGAACTGGCTAGACTCCCGCTCATTTGTCGCCGTTTTCTTCTTGTTATCCTTAGTGAGACCTGGACTTCACTATTCCAGAAAGTAGAGGCATATTCGTGGTAGTTTCTCCAGACTCCAGTCTGTCACTGAGCTCGGATCATGCGCTATGTTTGTTTCTATTGTTGACCTCCGTGTGGTATGACCGCCCCCAAACGGTTCACTGAACTAGGTGTCTTGGTTTGTTGGTCTCTTTGATCGGAAATATTAATAATTTGAACTCTGTATAAATGATCAGAGCAAGAGCAACTTTTGACACCACATGAGCAGTAGTTTGTGGCTTACTCGGGCAATGTGACGTTTTATACCAGTTCTGAATCTAAGAGAATCCTGCAGTAAACAATGTATGACAAATTCGTGTTGTAAATAGGTTACATTTTCTGTACAAGCAAGATTTTTGGGATAGCTGTCTTAAAAGCTGCGATTTTAAAGTCGTGTTTTGTATTGAAAACATATCAGAAGTTTTCGAATATTTTAATTTATAATCAGCTGAAATTTGTTAACAAAAGTTTAAATGAAGAAAACACGAAGACAATATAAGCAAAGAAGTAACCCCTAGTAGTAAACGCACTCTGTTCATTGTTCCTCCCAATGTTTCTCCATTTAAACTTTAACACTAAAATTATTCGTCTTCTTTAGGAGGACGTATTTTACTCCTGTTCCTTCCTCCATGTACCTTTTTTTACGTAACGAAACTGAAAGGAATGTCAGCTGGTTAATAACTTCTAGAATATTTTCGGTTCAAACTATTTTACCAGGTATAAAGTAGGCCTACATTATTTCTAAAAGTACAGTACGACACGAATGATTTGAAATGCAGCATCAAATCGAAGATGATTTTCTTATTACCAACATAGTCCTTGAGGTGATTATTTTCTTAAAGGTGTAATTCCGCTAAGAATGCGAAACGGGTGCTACAAAAATGATTAGATGTTTGTTCTCTGTATTAAGGGTCCTATGGATTGTGTGAATTTTCTTCTCAGTTTCAAGTTTTCATTAATACTTTGTATGTTACGAAGATACTACCGAAGCCTTTTTCATTACATGGTTTGAAGTTATTAATGCAACAGATGTTACGTAAATTAAAACAAATTGTATAGCTCGCATTTGAGTTTTAAGAATATATTTTTGCAATGAAAATTTGTCTTTTACCGCCAGATTTCACGGAAATGTTCTACATGATTAAGCTTAATGCTTGTGATCGGATACGATGGGCGTATATCGCTTTAATGCCACTGAAGGGTCCTAGTACAGTACTTAAATATTCCAATAAAGCATTTTGTAGAAATGAAATTGCAATATCTCTTTTAAAATGTATGAGTAGTATTTAAGTGGCTTATTTAAGCAATGAAAATAAAGATCCTTTACAAATTGTATGTCCTTCCACTTGAAACATCTTGTATATACTTTATATGTATCCACTTCATTTGATCAAGTTTCATACATGCAGAATACCTGCACTATCTAAACTAGAGAGCGTGAGTAGGAAATGTACCCATGAATTTTTATTTTACATAGCCTCTTATCCATCAAATTTCAAAGCTAAATAAAATTTAAATTAATTAAGGCAAGCGTATACAAGTAAAGGAACACTGGCCAGTAGGATTTTAATTCTTCCCTTCGCTACTTCACCAGCCAATGAAATCTTTACAAGAAGTGACTACAGTATTTCAATATAGCTCTCATCAAATCTTACGAGATCCAGTGCTCTGCCACAACTAAACCCTTCACAGAAGAAATGTGAATTATTCTGCTTAAGACAAATGCTCCCTCTAACTGCCTGCATTGAGTGTAGAAAATACAATCAGAAATCATACTCTGGATGAATAATAAAGTCACTACAGCCCGAATTGGAATATTCAGCTTTGTTTACCGAGTTCTTTTATGTTAAACATACTAACGCGACAATATTCAGACTTTCTTTTATAGTTGAACAGGGCCAGCTGAAATACAAAATGTAAACCACTGAATTATCCTGCTTTAAATATTTAATCTCGTAAAACCAACAATAACATGACAATTAGAAATTTAAACTCTGCTAGACAAAATTATCGACTCCATAAAACAAGCATCCAGTTACTGAGATTAACGCAAAATATGAGCATTGTTACTTCAATAATTCTTGAGGTGTGCAATATCCAATTGTGAGATATAAGTATTAAAATACAAAGAAGCTCACGAGGTACCTTAAACAACTGGAGGTAAATATTGACAGCACATTCGTAACAGATCGTGTTGTTCTTTAGACCAGTTGCTATGGTAACAAAGAAAATATAATATTTCCTATCATTCGTGAGAAAGGTGTGAGCTGGGGATAGCACCCACAATGAGGCGTTGCACCCATAAGACATGAAGAGATTGCCCCCCTAATCCCTTATTTTCTTTATAAGTAGGTAGAGTTGCAATGTTGGCTCACTTTTGCCAATTGGTTTCTTTATGAAGCAGTCAATATAAATACATTTTACAGCTATTCTTCTTTCTAAGAACCACCTCAGGAAGAAATTTAGCCTTTATTGTTGATAGATCGAATAAGAGGATTGTGGAAAGGTGAATGGAACTCGATTCTTACTAACGAAGAAATAGAGCGATCTGCGTTCTGGCTGAGCACCAGAACAGAACGAGTCATGCGGCTGTAGACAGAAAACTTTGCTTAAACTATGTCAGTCTTCACACAACTTAAGTTTCAGCTTAGATGGCATTGAGGACGGTGACGATGAACTTAACATTCATAGCGAATGTGGAGGACAGACATTCATACTTTAATTCCTCTCGTAGATATTTCATGATATCGGTGTGAGTGTAGTTTTGAACAATCAACGATAACAATTTGTTACACGTTCGGCCCCGCGGTGTAGGGGGCAACGCCTGTCATCCGGCGGCCCCGGGTTCGATTCTCGGCCGGGTCATGGTTTTTAATTGTAAATGATTAATTTCCCTGGCCTGGGGACTGGGTGTTTGTGTTGTCCTTTACGTTACACTTCCACCATTACAATTACACGCAGGTTCATAACATGGTGCCAGCAGGGGCAAAAGATCTTTCCATGTCGACGCCCCGAACAAATAGCATTAAAAATTGAACATTTTCCTTTAGATTCCTTAAAAAATATGAAAAATAATTTAATTGAAATATTGAACCAAGTGAAAATGTATTATTAACTAACTGTTGTGTACCTGTCTTTGCCGGGTTAGTTTTTGTAATTACAGAAGTACTGCCATTCAACGAAAACCAGTGGTAACAGAAGAGCCAAAGCACATCTCAACACCAACAATAGTCAATCAGTGTAATATTATTCTTGATACGTTTTTGGGGCTTATGACATTGTGAGCCATCGCATTTTGTTACCTTCCGGCTCGGCGATATTAAGGCTTTCACTCCTCTCCTTCCCCTTCCCCTTATGATTCTCTTTCCTAATTCTTGGAGTGTTCATTCCTTCACGGTTTTTTCTCATTTCGACAGTCACCATAATTATCTTATTAACGAATAGATCCCAATTATCACACGATTTCGTAGGTTATAAAAACGATCACAATAACGTCACCACCATCGCCAGTTAGTTCATTGTCATAAAAAGTGAACAATATTTCTTCGTCAGCGATGCTCGCCGTTGACGAACTCAGTAATAAACATTTAATGGTGAATATCTCCATTATTGTAGTCCGTAAGATATCAGATAAAAAAGAATAGAATCGATTTATTATAATTATTGCTACGTAAATGTTTTGATAGAAATAGTATTTCCGGATATTCTTGAAAATTTGTAAAAATATAATAATCGCAAATATCTCCGTTATTAGTCCTCTTACAGTAAAAAATGTATAAAACATAAAACATCGACAGTTACGTTTTACAAAACTGTCATTATGTTCAGGTTTTCCATACCGTAATATTAATGAAGCCGACTCCACGGTCTAGCAGTAGCGAGTCTGCCCCTCATCCGGAGGCCCCGGGTTCGATTTCTAGCCACTTCAGGTAGTCTGATGGTTGGTTTGAGGTCCACTGAGCCTATGTGAGAATAATTGAACAGCTATCTGATGGTAAGACAGCCGACCCGGTCTAGAAAGCCAAGAATAACGGCTGAGAGGATTCGTCGCACTGACCACGCGTCACCTTGTAATCTGCAGGCCTTCGCCGCTATATAGCCATCAAATAATTTGTAGCCTAGTGAATTTTAATACCGAGTTTCGAGAAATTCTACTAAGCCGTTTTTTCGTGATGTCGACGCTAACAAACAAACAAACAAAAACAAAATAAAAATTGAATTAAACTTTCGACTTGTGTCTGTTTATCCGAGATAAATACAAAATATGATTTTAAAAACTGAAGTGTACAGACAAAATCGTAATTGTATTTGCATAGAAGTAGTTTATTTCTATCAGAAATGTTTAGAGTCCATTTCAAACATGAAATCAATGTAAAATGTATAATTTAAAATGTCATCCGCGGTGCATTTGATTTCCTTCCTTCTTTAACGCCCAATGAATTTCTGACTTCATATGCACTGAGTACAGTGTGAGGTTGTCCACGATATCCCAAGTCCTTAAAAAATAATACGTGTATTAAATCTGTTTCATCTATTTAACTATTCTATTCACCGGGCGAGATGTCCGTGCGGTTAGGAGCGCGCGGCTGTGAGCTTGCATCCGGCAAATAGTGGGTTCGAATCCCACTGTTCGCAGCCCTGAAGATGGTTTTCCGTGGTTTCCCATTTTCACACCAGGAAAATGCTGGTGCTGTACCTTAATTAATGCCACGGCCGCTTCCTTCCATTTCCTAGGCCTTTCCTGTCCCATCGTCGCCATAAGACCTATCTGTGTCGGTGCGACGTAAAGCCACTAGCAAACTATTCTATTCCTTGCTGGGCTGAGAGGTTCAATCGGTAGACCACTGGCTTTCTGAGCCCAAATTGGCGGATTCGATCCTAAATCAGTCCAGTGGTGTCAGAAGTTGTTCTAGTACGCCAGCTTCTTATCGGCAGGACAAAATTACGGCACCTTGGCTCCCTAGAAAACCGTAAAACTAGTCAGTGCAACGTAAAATAATAATAATAATAATAATAATAATAATAATAATAATAATAATAATATTAATATTATTATTTCCGGCTCCATGGATAAATGGTTAGCGTGCACAGGGGTCCTCTGTATGATTCTCGGTAGGGTCAGGAATTTTAACCATCATTGGTTAATTTCGCCGCCAGGGGGGCTGGATGTATGTGCCGTCTTCATCATCATTTCATCCTCATCACGATGTGCAGGTTGCTTCGTCAAATCAAAAGACCTGCACCTGGCGAGCCGAACATGTCCTCGGACACTCTCGGCACTGAAAGCCATACGCCATTTTATTATTATTATTTTTATTATTATTATTATTATTATTTTTATTATTATTATTATTATTATTATTATTATTATTATCCAAACATTAAGATTAAGCTACTCTGAGAGTGAGGGATATATGTTTACTATAAACAGAAATAAATCGTTTGTACTCATATAAATCATCTTCTTCCTGACATTTTCCCTGTTTATTGAAATTAGTACTTGACGTCGATTATGCCCATTTTTACGACCGGATGCTCTTCCTGACATCAGCCTTATGAGGAGGGATGTAGTCATTATTGCGTGTTTCTGTCGTTGTTGGTTGCGTGATGTGTTTAGGTAGGTGAAGTGAAGTGTATTAAGACGAACACAAACACCCAGTTCTCGAGCCAGAGTAATTAACAGTACGCAGTTTAAATTCCCGGCCCTGACGGGAATAGAACCCAAAGCCCTCTGAATCGAATTCCAGTACGCTGATCAGAGAGCCTAACTGTGTAGCCTACTCTTAGAGATGGCATAACTATCCTAAAACTTTACATGAATACGTGAGAACACGATAACGCCATAATTACGTTTAGGCTTCAGTTTATTTTAATACGGTGTGGTGTAATATAGGCTACTTAGAAACAAGATAAAAATGTTCCTTTACTTGCCTAGGCATCGTGATAACGATGCACTCACATACACGAGATTATTGGAAACAGGTATTTCTTCAATCATCTCCTTGCATTATTTTGGTTCCTAAGCTCGGCCTGGCAAATGACCCTTGCAATAGCGCGAAAAGCCTGCCGGTCTCGAGAGAAGCACGAGACCAGGTATCAGGAAGCACGCTGGTGTTCTCGGCGGAGTCGTTGACCCCGGAGGACGTACAGTTAGCTTACGGAATGCATCTTTGCAAGTTCTCCGGTTATTTGTCATTATGAGAAAGACTTCTTCACTTACTCAAGCAAAATTCTCCTTCCATTCCATTATACAGTATCGTACCCTGTTATCCGACCTGAAACTATTGAGGCTTGCGGTATTTGGAATAATACGGAAAGACGATGTTAGGAGCTTTGTTAATGAAATAATAGACAGCAATGAATACAAGACATGTGTAAACAGTAGTACAATTATGCCAACTATATATATTTGTAATGGTAAGCTTCAAGAGTACCCAGCTTTACAACCGACTCGGTTACGGCATATTCTATGAGAGGTCTGGGAAGCCTAAGTTGTAAGATTTGATCTTGGGGTACGGCTTATTCGAACGGCTATCTTAAGTGAAATAGTCCCACTACCTTTTTCATACACTCCGCAATTAAACTCGCATTTCTTTTATTTCCGCATTAAAACAAGAAATATGAGTTTGTAACTTTTCTCCTGCAGTTATAACCCTGTTCGCTTTAACAGTATCCATTTTCTAACATGTAAATATGAATGCTTATTTCTCTGTTATTCCGTGCCCGTCGAACCATCATCCCATTAAATTTGAATGCGTTTAATCAGAGGTGGACGTCAGCTTTAAGGCTTAAGAGCTCTTTTACTTCTAAGAAATAATAATAATATTAGTAATAATAATAATAATAATAATAATAATAATAATAATAATAATAATAATAATAATAATAATAATTTTGTGTGACTATTTCTAACCTGGTGCAGCCATTGTGAGGTAAACCAACTGGCGAGGGCGGGCGGCTTCTGTCGTCTGTATGAAACTGCGTGTTATTGTGGTGGAGAATAAAGTTCTGAAAGTAAATTCTTGTCCTGGTCCCGAGGTGGTGCAGCTCTTTTCAGGTACACCCAAAGGTACATATACATTTAAAACCATATATCGGCCCTCCTACCACTCTGAATTCTTTGGCAGTACCGGGAATCGAACCCGGGCCTCCGAGGACGGCACCTAATATCACTAAAATTTTATTTTTACAAGTGGGAAGGGAGCGGCCGTGGCCTTAATTACGGTACAGTCCCAGCATTTGCCTCGTATGAAAATGGGAAACCGCGGAAAACCATCTTCAGGACTGCCGATAGTGGGGTTCGAACCCATCATCACCTGAATGCAAGCTAACACCTGAACGGACCAAACCGCGCAGCCAAATACCTGGCAGATGCTGATGCCGTTCCTTACCTAAGCACACGATCATGTCCTTTCCACTTCGAGCCCTTTCCTATCCCACTGTCGTCAAAAACCTGTATGTGTCAGTGCGACGTTGAACCACTAGCAACCGGGTGAGTTTGCCGTGCGGTTAGGGACGCGCAGCTGTGAGCTCGCATCCGGGAGATGGTGGGTTAGAACCCCACTGTTGGCAGCCCTGAAGATGGTCTTCCGTGGTTTCCCATTTTCACAACAGGCAAATGCTGGGGCTGTACCTTAATGAAGGCCACGGCCGCTTCCTTCCCACTCCTAGCCCTTTCCTATGCCTATCCCATCGTCGCCTTAAGACCTATCTGTGTCGGTGCGACGTAAAGCAGCTAGAAAAAAAAAAGAGTGTGAACCACTAGCAAAGGATAAAAATGGGGAACGAAAGTAGAGAATCTCCACGAGTTGACAAAGCAAAGCAAATCAGTCCTAGGCATGCCACCACATGATTTGGTCGTTCCACCGTCTTCCGTCAGTCTCAACTCAGTTGCATGTTGATACATGAAGACTGAAAGGACACTCCCATTGTAATCTTCATTGACGGACCTAGAGCTCCACACACGAAAATCTCAGGACAAATTCTCTTATATACTGTAACAGACGCAAATAGCATACGATTTCCCACAAAACATTTAGTATATTTGATTTTGCTCCTTTTTTCTTTTTGCAATTTATGGTGCTTTTTTCATTTTACGTGAATATTTTATAATTTGTTGTGCTCAGAAATCCGGACTCTAGTTATCATTGTGTGTCTATTGTGCTTGTTTTTATATAACTGTGTATGGTATAACAAGCAAACAAACAAACAAATGTACAAACCATACACGTGGCGCCACAGCCCATTAGGGTAGGGTTTTGGCCTGCCAAGACAACTGCTGCCCAGCTGGATGCCTGCAGATATCAGAATGTCACGTGGTCAGCGTAACGACACCCTCAACCACATTACTTGGCTTTCTTGAGGGGGTCCGCTGCCTCTGGTATCAAACATCTCCTCAGTTGGTCTCGCGAAGCAGAGTGAACCCCATTCCAGCCCTTAATCCAGAGTTAAAACCCCTCGACTGGTCAGGAATCGATCACAGGGCCACCGAGTAAGAACCAGGCACATTAACCCTGCACAACATGCTATACGAGAGTTAAATATCTAATGGAAATGTCTGTCCTAAGAAGCGAATACGTGATCACTGCTGCTCACAAGTGGGTCAATATCAATGTACTGTAAGCTGTTCACCTTCATCAGTGAGCAGAGAGTACAGCTCTATGATAAAACTGGAATAGGTGAACCCAGGCCACGGTCACGTTCGGCGACTGACGTGAGCGTGATTCTGGTAAATATTGAGTCAGATGCATGATTGTTATCAGAAGGTCCAAATCATGGTGGCGAGGATTATTGTAAAGATCAAAACTACGGGATTATCATTCATAATAGTTCCGATGCCTCGAAGAAGCAGACTACCAACTAAATTAAAGGAAGGCTCATGGCCATTAGAGGCAAGAAATGGAAGATTCCGTTGGCCTTGTGACCTTGTACTGTAGGGGTTGAAAGAGAAAGAGAGTTGGCCAAGTGAGTTGGGCTAGGAAAGGTGCTTGATTGTATATTTCTTGCTAGTGGATTTACCTCGCACCGACATACTGTAGATAGGTCTTATGGCGACGATGGGATAGGAAAGGGCTAGGAGTGGGCCGTGGCCTTAATTAAGGTACAGCCCCAGCATTTGCCTGGTGTGAAAATGGGAAACCACGGAAAGCCATATTTAGGGTTGCCGACAGTGGGGTTCGAACCCACTATATACCAAATACTGGGTACTGCCTGGTGTGAAAATGGGAAACCACGGAAAACCATCTTCATGAATTCGAACCCACTATCTCCCGGATGCAAGCTCACAACTGCGCGCTCCTAACCGCAGAGCCAACTCGCCCGGTAGCTTGACTATCAGACAGGTCGAAGTCACAAATATACACCAGGTTGTGACGAAAGGCGTTTTTAATTTGTTCTTCTAATTCTGATAAATCCTGATGAATCCTGTTAGGAAGAACAATACTAAAGAAGTTGTTCCATACATAGGAGACATTTCAAAATCTGAAAACTTAGGCGACACACCAGAAAGAAATGCATGAACCGATGTACATTTTAACGGACACCTGGTCTGAAAGGGTTGAGGATTAACCAGTTAACTCCCATGATCCCCAACTGAGAATTCTTTGGCTGAATAGATTTGGAAGCAGTCGTTAGGATGCCAGTGCCGATTTGTTCTTTCTGTTGTTATCAAGCACTTGTGCAAGTTTGTGACCCAAGTGATTCTTGAAATGTTTACAAGTTGCTTTACGTCGCACCGACACAGATAGGTCTTATAGCGACGATGGGACAGGAAAGGGCTAGGAGTCAGAAGAAAGCGGCCATGGCCTTAGTTAATGTACAGCCCCAGCCAGCATTTACCTGGTGTGAAAATGGGAAACCATGGAAAGCCATCTTTAGGGCTGCCGACAGTGGGGTTCGAACCCACTATATACCGAATACTGGATACCGGCCGCACATAAGCGACTGCAGCTACCGAGCTCAGCTTGAAATGTTTAAAACATATAAGTTGTGGAGTGTTACTTGTTGGAAGAACACAGAAATTTCAAGATTTCATCTCCATGCTTAAAAAATAGCCTTAAGTCATGTTATTATACATACATTCTATTATTCAGGGATATTCATTTGTTTCATATAGTTTATAGATTGCATCTAATAGCATTTTGCTTTCACACAGTTGCTGTGGTGAGGTACTTAATAACTGATCCCCATTTAGGGTTCATGATAGATGATAGCTATTTAAAGTGTGTACGTGGTGATATTTAGTCCGCATCCGGGAGATAGTGGGTTCGAGTCCCACTGTCGACAGCCCTGAAGATGGTTTTCCGTGGTTTCCCATTTTCACACTAGGCAAATGCTGGGGCTGTATCTTAATTAAGGCCACGGCCGATTCCTTCCCAATCCTGGGCCTTTCCTATCCCATCGTCGCCATAAGACCTATCTGTGTCGGTGCGACGTAGAGCAAGTTGTAATATATATTTAGTCCATTTCCTAAATGCTTTTTAGGAACTTAGGTAGCAGTTCAAATTACTCGAAGAACGTTTGGAAGTTAATGTGTTAAGCAACAAATGGGTAGTTTGAAGAGAATACTGTAAGCCACATACTATCTGTCACAAAGGATGAGGCATATCCACTAGTCTTAACCACAGTTATTCTAATAAACATCTAAACATTTAGGGATAATTTGCATAATGTCCAAGGTTTCGCTGTTATTGGCTTTTGGTGAGTGTACAGTACCTTCATACTACCTTATGACAGATGTTACCTACTTTGCCACGTTTACCGTGGTCTCGTTGATACACGCCTAGTAACGGCATTCGGTACCTACAGATGCTGGAGACGATGTTACTCATTGGATCAGTTTGATGTAACACCACTTCATGGCTCAATGCCCATGAATGGCCAGAAAGGAACGCAGTATTTGAAATATTGCGATGGAAGGAGACAACAGTAACTCCGACTTTTAAAATAGCACCAAACGCATTGGTAATCAAAATTAGAACCTATAAATACGTTTACTATAGCACTGTCTGGCCCAGTGAGGAAAGCAATGGCAAACTAACTCACTGCTCGTCTTGCCTAGTACGCCTCATTTTGGTACTGCCATTGCTTTTTGTGGTTTCCCTATAACTGCATAGCCTTTGGTGGTGCTACTTGAGGATTCAACCAGCCTCTGAGCTGATGATCTAACATACATACTGTACATACATAGACGCAACATGTATCTTCATTATAGACTGTTATACCTTTTTGAGTTCAGTCTGCAAGCTTCTGTGAATTGACTAAGGGCCTCCACAATTCTCTATTTGCCACTAGCTCTATGGCCCCGTTTAGTTCACACACCTGTTTTCTTTAAATTATTCAAAGCTAGATCTAGCCATCATCACCATGGTCTCCCTCTACCTCTCTTCCCCTCCAGGACCGAGTCCATTATTCTCCTTGTTAACCTAAACCGATGTAAAGATAGGTTCGCTCGATAACTCACTCCTTTCTCGCAGAACATCGTTGATCGTAACTACGAGGAATAAGCTTGGCTGCACCTTGATTCAATTTTACTTAGTGTGCTACCATCCTGGGAAAATACACATCATGAATACTAGAAATGATCCGTCTGTTCCTGTTTTATATTCCCGACCTTGCATTCAATCCTCTTAGATTTCTTCCCTAATAACATCACTATAGTCTTGGAAATGGTAATATTCATATCATACACGCTGCTTCTTCTTTCATGCTCGAAAATATTAGATTGCTGGCTTTCAGCACAGTTTGCCATTAAGACCAATTCGTCGGCATGTTTACTACATTTCTATCCGACTAAATCCCTCCTTGCCATTTTGTACCTTTCAGTAAATGATCTACGTATACTGTGAACAACAAAGTGAAAGATTACAACCTTGTCCAACTCCTCCACCTATAAATGAAAGACTCAGTTGGCTTCGTTGCCTTGTACTATTGGTGTTGAAAGAGAACCAAAGTTGGCCAAGTGAAGTGGAATATAAAAGGTGAAAGGGAAGTGGTAGTCAAAATTAGAACTTGTAATATACGCATTGGTAATAAACATTACAACTTCCAAAATACATTCACATCTATCATAGTTCATCAGAGTATACATTTCTGCATACGTCAATGTCTCTTAAAATATAGCAACACAAGGGACGTTAAACAATTATTATTTGCGGATGTACCAATACCTTATGTATTTTACTTGATAGTAATACAAAGTAATAATGCATGGCTCATAGAGTTCTTTAAGGGCCTTGGGCTGCCAAAATGACAGCTGCCCAGACCATTGGCCTGTAGATACTAGAATTACGTGGTCAGCGTTATGCCATACTCAGCCGTATTGCTTGGTTTTCATGACCGATTTCGCTGCCTTTCATATCAACAACTCCTCAATTTATGTCACGAGACTGAGTGAACCCTCGTTCCAGTCCTCAGTCCAGAATTAATACCCTTGGACAGGTCGGTAATCAAAGCCGTGCTGTTCGGATAAGAGGCCGCATGCTATCCCTACATCACGGGGACGGAAATAATAATAATAATAATAATAATAATAATAATAATAATAATAATAATAATAATAGGGAGAAGAAGAATTTCAATGCACGGTGCACAGAGTACAATGGTAAACCACGGAATTTGTTTCTGCTAGCCACTTCACGGGGACGTTAACACGAAGACGTATATTCTCCAGATCAACCTAAATAACACACTCCTAATGTTCTAAAACAATACGAAACATACCAACACACTATATTCCAAAGCAATTTCATACTCAACGAACAGACCAAACACCATACACTTTACGATCACATCCTACAAAGGTAATTTTCTAACCATGATCTTGACAATAAATGCTGAACTTCAAGAGTTTGCGTTTTTGGAGCCAGCTGCATCCACTGCAAAAAGCACTTAAACAAGGTGAATTATTTGCTTAAATAAGCTTGGTGGAGAGACTGAATATAACACAATAACAGCTATAACATGTAGGCCAGAGGATAAGCGCACTAAAACTGTTAGCTCCTACACATTTTTCGTTATATCCTTGTCCTGAAAGCCGTGTCTACATTATTTTTCCTTTTACATTCTTGCCCATAAAGCCGAATCTACGCCATTTTTTTTCTTTTACATTCTTGTTCTCAAAGCCTTGTATACACAAAGTGAGACGTGCTAGTTATAATTAACTCTTCAAGAACAGTTTAAAATTCCATCAGCGGAATCATATAAAAACCTCAATTGAACAGTTACGGGAATTTAATTTACAAGGAGGAAGAAGATGTCTTAATAACTTAAAAGGAAAGCAATGCAGTATGAAATTAATACGGCTGGAAATAAAGGAGGGGTGAGCCTTCCTAGGTCACTGTTTATTGACCAATAGTAGGTCCTTCCTCCTTTCACGAAGCATGGCTATTCCACGAGATGGAGGCCAACTGAGCAGAGGCCGTTACTGAAAATACTTCAACTGCGTAATCTCCACGGCTCAGATAAAATCGCACTATCAAGGCAACATTGGAAGTATAACGCATTTTGAGAATGATTATTTTAAAAAAATGTTCATGCACAGGTACAACTATGCACTTAATTGTAATGCTTCAGCTAAATCCGCCGCAGTCCGAGTAATCCCGCAGCATGGTATGACTATTTCTGCAACAGCCCATTATTTCATTGCCAATATCACTGCAGATAAAACTACTTGAATCCAATAATAAATGTTATAGATGTATTTTTTTTACAATTGGCTTTACAGTGCACCGATACAGATAGGTCTTATGGCGACGATGGGATAGGAAAGGTCTAGAAGTGGGAAGGAAGCGGCCGTGGCCTTAATTAAGATACAGCCCCAGCATTTGCCTGGTGTGAAAAAGGGAAACCACGGAAAACCATCTTCATTGCTGCCAACAGTGGGGCTCGATCCCACTATCTCCTGGATGCAAGCTCACATCTGCGTCACCCTAACCGCACGGCCATCTCTCCCTGTATATAGATGTATACAAGTCTGCCTTCCAAATACAGTAATCAGACTGTTAAGGCGCTGGCCTTCTAACCCCAACTTGGCAGGTTCAATCCTGGCTCAGTCCGGTGGTATTCGAAGGTGCTCAAACACGTCAGCCTCGTGTCAGTAGATTTACTGGCACGTAAAAGAACTCCTGCGGGACAAAATGTCGGAACTTCGGCGTTTTCGAAAATCGTAAAAGTAGTTAGTGGGTCGTAAAGCAAATAACATAATTATTAATACAGTTAACAAGATCAATACTGTAATGAAGTTGCTTGATGTTACCACAAAAGGGATCCACTGCACAATTTACAACTTTTGTCATCAGAGTACAAGATGTTTAGAGGACATTAGCCAATCAGACCATCCCCTCACGCCGTAATAAAGTTACACTTCAGTTATTGCGGAATTAGCCGCACTGAGGATGTAGATGAGCCTCCCCTACAACTGAAGGTGTCGTTACGTTGATCACGTGCCTGTCCAATATATACAAGTCATCTGGCTGGGAAACAGCCTTCTTGGCAAGTCAAGCTGTATGTGCCGCGTATTTTTCCTTTAAAGAGTAATGACTCTAATATGTTTTGTTTTTATTTTAAGAAGGAAGCCATTTTTCCATTCTCGACATAGTTAATAGAACTTACATATTTGTTCATTTTTACAGGTATGCTACAGTGTTCTAAGTGCTACATTTCGTGTTCGAACAGACTGAAAAGCTTATAAGTTCTACCGACTCTAATAGTATCGAGCCACTTTTCGAAACATGATCTACTACACGGAGATCGTCTGTGACCACCAAACTAAATTAGAATTATATGACTTTTGTACTTTGATATTTCAAAAAGTAGTCGTTTGACGCTGAGATGTTAATATTTGAACAAGGTAAATTGTATTTATTATACACAATATTTTGGAACTTCTCAGTTTCGAGAAAACGAATGTTAGGAATATTGATAATTTCACCCAACAACTTCATACCAGTCATTTTTACACTTCAGAACAATGGTTCCCAAACTGGGAGTTCATTCCTCTCGGCGATCGTGACAAATTTACAAAGAGGACACAGGCAACTTAGAAGAAAGGAAACATGTGACCTTATAAATGGAGCAATTAATATACATAGGGCATTAAAACTTCGTCTACCGAGTTCGATAGCTGCAGTCGCTTAAGTGCGGCCAGTATCCAGTATTCGGGAGATAGTAGGTTCGAATCCCACTATCGGCAGCCCTGAAGATGGTTTTCCGTGGTTTCCCATTTTCACACCAGGCAAATGCTGGGGCTGTACCTTAATTAAGGCCACGGCCACTTCCTTCCCACTCCTAGCCCTTTCCTGTCCCATCGTCGTCATAAGACATATCTGTGTCGGTGCGACGTAAAGCCAATAGCAAAAAAAAAAAAAAAAAAAAAAAAAAACGTCTTCTGTCCATTCCTCCAACATGCCTCTGAGTGTCTACATTATATACTGAAACACAAGTTCATTTCTTAAAAGGTAATGTTGTTTAAAAATGTGTATAATGCAAACTGTTTTTGTTCATTTTCCGTATGTGTTTCAATAAATTGAACTGCGTTGTGGTTTATGAGGCGACTAGTCTGTCGTCTGGCAGGATGGCTGAACTTGGCTGAGCCGCTGTGAAAGTGTCTGGGAATGTCTTAGCATTTTCTCTGCATTGTAATGAAAACTGGATCGTGCGAACGAAGTTTATGGGCCCGCCGTGGGTGAACTTTCAGCGCTATTAACATTTTCA
The DNA here is from genome assembly GCF_040414725.1 of Anabrus simplex. NCBI lineage: Eukaryota > Metazoa > Arthropoda > Insecta > Orthoptera > Tettigoniidae > Anabrus > Anabrus simplex. The sequence continues at coordinate 680,501,757 of NC_090266.1, forward strand.
CCGCAGTTTCGTTGTTTCTTTTTACGGTTGTATGGCGTTGTAGTGACCTTCAATTGTGGTAGGCTAGAATGAGTTTTCTTAGGCCACTTCGTTCATTCTTGGGCGATACAGCTCTAAAAAATTCTCTACCAGTCAGTGAACTGGACTGAAACGGGTTGTCTTATGATGATGAATTTTCGCAGTAGCGATATTACGTAAAATGCTTATAAAGGATTATATTTTCATTTTATGACCTGTAAACCACACTTGAATATGTTCTGGAAACATAATAAAATATAAAATTTACTCAAAATGCGATATAAATCCGAAATCGCTGTGTTCAACTATATTTTTATTCTTTTTCTTATTCTTTTTCTGGAAACATAATAAAATATAACATTTACTCAAAATGCGATATAAATCCGAAATCGTGGTGTTCACCTATACTTTTTATTCTTCTTCTGGGTCCGATTCCGTGGCTGAGTGGTCAGCGCACTGACCTTCGGTTCAGAGGGCCCTGAGCCCGGCCAGCCCGGGGATTTTTAATTGTGTGTGGTTAATTCCTACGGCTCGGGGACTGGGTGTTTGTACTTGTCTCCCAACACATTTCTCTTCATATTCACACAACTCATCGCCCTACCAACCATCGCAGAAACACGCAATAATGAATACATCCAATAGGGTTGCATCGGGAAGGGCATCCGGTCGTCAAACTGGGTCAAATCCATATGTGCTACACAGTTCGCACCAGCGACCCCACCAGTATGGGAAAAGCGGTAGAAAGGGAAGATGATGTTTCTTCCGGCAACTTAAACCGAAGAGCTTGTGCAACCCTGGGCTGCCTGCAAACGCTGTTAGTACAGATACCCAGTGTTTGCCCAAGCAGCTCTGCAATGAATTCGGGGTCTAACCAAGATCGTAGGTAGTGAATGGTATATCGATAAATATAATTTCGTTGTAAGTGATAGAACATAATATTAAAGTATACCCTTCGATTTCCTTCAACAGTGGCATTGATTCATGAACTTTTCCATACATTTTTTATTATTTTTTCATCGATATTGATTTTTTTACCAAGCTAGTGGCTGCGCGATTTGGGTCACGTAGGTTCAGCTCGCATTCGGGAGATAGTGGGTTCGAACCGCATTGGCGACAGATGTTTTTCCGTGGTTTCCCATTTTGACACCAGGCATATGGTGGGGCTGTACCTGAATCAAGGTCACGATCGATTCGTTCCCACTCCTAGCCCTTCCCTCTCCCGTCGTCCCTGTAAGTCCCATCTGTGTCGCTGCGACGTAAAGCAAATTGTAAAAATAGTTTATGTTATGCTGTAGTCCATATCAGTTTGAAATGATTGAACAAGTTTATTATACTCTATGTACATCCGTTTTACTATTACCACTGTACAAATGTGATTGTAATTTCACATTAATATTATCGAAATACTACTTTTCTATCAGGATTAGCTCAAATTCTAAAAAAGCGTCAAGGAACAAATGTATGAACGCTGATTTCAAACAGCTAAAAGCCACCACACGCCTTTCAATGGCTATAGAACATATTGTACATACTTGCATGGGCAAACCCCCAAACACTTGATATGCATTCCGCAAAGCCAGCGACAGCCACTTGGTACTAAATGAACTGGTAGATGGAGGCAAAAACGGATCATGAATGCAGTGTCGGTTGTTAATACTAACACAAACGGGTTATACAACTGTGACAATAAAGTTCGGTGAATAGTCAGGTACGATCAACATAGATGAACAATGCACGACAGTTACTTTACTGTCCTTCGAAATAGTCCCCTCCCATAACTATGCACTGCTGAGATCGGCGATACATGTCCTGGAAACTTTGCAAGAAGGCTTCCTTTTGGGATGGTGTTCAGAAAGCCTCGTTACGTTTCGTTGGATGTCAAGAATATCGTCAAATCTCTTTCCTTTCAAAGCGAGTTTGATGCGTGACTTTTCGGCATTGACCTTTTTCCGACGAGGGGATCCCGGAGAACGCCATTCCAGGCTTTGCCGTTTCGTTTCAGGGTCGTACCTGAGACACCAGGTTTCATCCTCAGTGACAATACAATTCGAGAAATTTGGTGTCGCATCCGCCGTTCCGACAAAATCCTGTGAAGCCTCTAAACGTGCCTGCTTCTGATCGTCAGTCAAGTGATGTGGCACAAGACGAGAACATGTGTTCCTCTTCCCTAACTTCTGGGTAACGATTTGTCGCACGGATTCACGTTTAATCTGCAGTTCATCCGCTATCATGCGCACAGTTAGTCGCCGATCGTTCGTGTTTAATGTCCTCACCTTCTCAATGTTTTCGCCACTGACAACGGACGCCGGTCTTCCGCTACGGGGGTTGTCAGATACACTTTCCCGGCCTCCTCGAAAACGGTCGAACCACTCGTATACACACTTCAAGGACAGTGCTTGATCTTCATAAACACGTACCAGCATCGCATGCGTTTCATTCGGTATCTTGCCAAGCTTAAAACAAAAATGTACATTGATCGTTTGGTCGTTCATGTTCTTGCTCGCAGTTCAGAACCAACGCACTAAACACGCACTGTGTCAAACAGGTCTTACACGGCACACACACGATGCTCAACTGAACAACGTTGGGAGCAAGTGGTCAAAACCTGCTGCTACGCAGGTGCAGCGTTGTGTGTCGCCAGTGTTGCCGGATCGACCGTTCTGACTGCATTCACCGAACTCTATTGTCACAGGTTGTATGTGCTTTAAACTATAGAAAGCAAATAATAAATGACAAGATTTCACTTTTAATTATTTCTCTAAAAACTAGGTTTATTTCATATAAAGTTATTTTCACCTGAGCCTACAAATGTTCGTCAGTCAAACTATATTTGTATTTTGACTTAGCATAGTTCATTTGACCGAGCAAAGTAGCTTCGGCTAACAGTGGCCACGGCTGTACGTGGCTTTACAGCTCTGCATTCGGGAGGCGGTGGGCTGATCCCACCGTCGGCTGTCCTGAGATTAGTTTTCAATGGTTTTCCATTCTCTTCACTAAGGCCACTCCCCTTTCACCTTCACAGCACCTCAAATCTCCGCAACACATATCTTGGGCTGAACGAAGGCGTCAACCTTCAGCAGGCCCAACACACCCCATCAGGGTACGGAATGAAAACATTTTATTAGTAGTAGTAGTAGTAGTAGTAGTAGTAGTAGTAGTAGTAGTAGTAGTAGTAGTAGTAGTTCATTCGGCAAACAAATGTTGTGAAAATAGTTGCCCACACAAATATATGGAAGCGAACATGGCCAAATTTTAGCTGCAAATAATTTAAATTTCATTTGCTTAGCAACTGGAAAATGTTTGAATACATCTCCACAAATTACACCGTGACAGATGATTAAAAACAATCATTTGGCTCTGATATTAATTGAAGCTGCAAATACAGTCTTATCCTTATAGGTTGTACGTACATAGGATTCTTTTAAACATGTCAGAATCATTCTCCAGATCTTTAAAATGAGAAATGAACACACATCTCCTACAATGCTATCTCTTGTTGGTTAGCGCGTACATCAAGAATCACTTGTGGTTTGTGAACCAGTAAAATACTCATGCATGCCCTGCAAGACACCAGAGTGCCGCAATTTTGCCGTGGAAACAAACCTGCCATGAAATCACCTGAAACAAAGCTCCCGCATTGAAGCGCTCGATATTGCCTACTGGCTGCACTGGGGCTCGATCCAATAACCTCAGAATAGAAGGCGAACACCTAACCAACTACATTCTACTACCAGTTTTGTGCGGTCTGTTCAAAATTTACGCAGTAGTGAGAACTTTTTTTTGCTGTTTGTTTTACGTCGCACCGACACAGATAGGTCTTATGGCGACGAAGGGATAGGAAATGCCTAGAAGTGGGAAGGAAGCGGCCGTGGCCTTAATTAAGGTACATTCCCAGCATTCGCCTGGTGTGAAAATGGGGAAACCACGGAAAACCATTTTCAGAGCTGCCGACAGTGGGGTTCGAACCCACTATCTCCCGGATGCAAGCTCACAGCCGCGCGCCCCTAACCACACGACCAACTCACCCGGTAGTGAGAACTTCCACCCTGTTGTTCGAAGTGATGGATCTCCAGCGTATCGTAGTTATTTCAGGGGCCATTGATGCCACCCTACGTCAGTGTGAGTTATTATTATTATTATTATTATTATTATTATTATTATTATTATTATTATTATTATTATTATTATTATTATTATTATTATTATTATTATTATTATTATCATCCCGAATTGTCTTCAGGTGGCTAATGAACTTTGCTTCAGTTTATAAGCCAGCTAAAATTTCGTCGCAGAGCCAAAGATTGAAACCGTGGCCTCCCAGAATACAGATATCAACGTTAATCTCTAGTGGTAACTAGTGGGAGTAAAAATTGCACTTGTTAGAAGGTCTCGACATTCATAGCCTCAAAATTCGTTGTTTAGCGAGTCCGCGATTTCTCTTTCGCCTATTGATGATGATGATAATGGTGATTTAAGGGACTAAACATCAAAGTAATCGGCCCCTCTTATATCTATTGTCATCCATCGTCTGCAATACGAAAAAAGCTGTATGTTTTCTAAATACGGAGGTGAATTGTCAGAAGGAGTTAAGGAACAGCAATGATAAGTTATCACTGCACCAGTCAACCAGAGGGCGCCAAAAGTTACGAGTAGGAGTCAACCAACATCTTATACATTCGAAGGCAGAGCATCCGATTCATGATCCCAAGTCTGATCTAGTCAATATTTCACACAGAGGTTTCAGTAGGCTCTACAGCGATATGATAAAGAATATCTCGGTGACGCAGTCTATCGATTTACTCTTATTACTACTCTTCAACCTAATGGCCGAAATATTTTACTAATGTCAATAAATAAATCAAAATTGTCGATCAGAGGAGATCTGAATGTTAGTCAGATATTGAAATTCCCTGGATTGTAAGATTGTTCCTTGTGTTACACGGAACGCCGTTCTGGAGCCCCTATAGATACAAGCTTGTTTGCTTTTAACTCTTCTGCTCATTATCTTCGTCCGCATTGTTTGGAAAGGTGACAACAGATAAGACTATACTCAGTGCATGAATCACGCGCTTAATAGGAGGATGGGATTTGTTAAAGGGGAGTGGCTAAAAGAGGGAGAGGTTGCACAAGAACAATGAGATAGGGCATTTGGAAGGATCAACGTTCAGTCAATAATATGTTTCAACCTGTAGGCCCTCATACAGATAGATATCCATTAAGAAAGTAATGCGACGTATAAGCAGCCAACTCCGGACATATCGCAAGGCCTTCAAGGGCCAGTGAACTGGTGAGACGTTGGTGGTGACTGCGGCTGATATCTCTCTTGTGAGCAAAGACTCAGAAGAAGACACTGCGAAACTTTCTCTCTTGAAATATTTAAGGTATCGTTTTGACATTGCCCCTCAGTTTATTAGGATGATTTCAGTATAATTACATTGACTTCACTGTCTCATTTTCAGAGAGTGAGGATAGTACAAATGACGTAGCTGTTCTAGTTCAACTACAGTATTTCATTTGACATCGATCGACCAGCCCATCCCCCACATTTTTCACATAACTTTTTATCCTTCTTCTAAACCCTTCACTGCACCTTATTATTATTATTATTATTATTATTATTATTATTATTATTATTATTATTATTATTATTATTATTATTATTATTATTATTATTATTATTATTATTTCATGTAGTGCAGCCCTTCTGGCAGGGGAGAGTCGCATCTGCCGTGTACGGGAAACTGAGGTTTATCGAGGTGGAGGATAGGTGTGTGAGTTACAAGAATGTTGGAGACAGCACAAACACCCAGTTCCCGCGCCAAAGGAATCAACCATTCAGGATTAAAATCGCCAACCCGGCCGGGAATCGGACCCAAAACTCTCTCAACCAAAGGCCACTACGCTGATCATTCAGCCAAGCCAAACACAAATGAGGAGGCATCTGCTCTGAAAAGGCCACAGCTCTGGTGATAGTGTAATCCGTCCATCGTGGTCACCACACAACCCTCCACCCTCCTCCCCAGTTTAGTAACAAAGATGGTGACCGACGATCAATGTGTCAGCGGCCCAGAGTTCTATAGTGTCACTGGTATATTTCTATGAATTCTGTGTTCGGTTACGTCTTGCTGACTTGGAACCTGGAGCAGTATTGAAGTGTCTTCCTGTTCACACCCTGTGACTTCAGCTGCTATGGAAGCCGTAACACCGGAAGTGGGGTCGGGTTGCATTGCCTGCAGGAAGCGCCTTCTCCAGTTTTTGTTTCCTCTGAATGAATCACCCGTGAAACTTCCTCAGCTTTTCTCCAATACAACGTTTTACCTAGCGTCAGATGAGAAGAATGCCATTTGTTAGTTTCGAAACACCATGTGGAGTCAGTTGGCCCTTCCTGTTGGGATTTTCTTGGCGAGAGTAGCAAGTCCAATATCCTAAACCCTGTAAAGAAAAAAAAAAATAATTCTTCTTCTTCTCCATCTGTTTACCCTCTAGGGTCGGTTTTTCCCTCGGACTCAGAGAGGTATCACACCTCTACGGCCTCACGGGCAGTGTCCTGGAGTTTCAGACTCTGGGTCGGGGGATACAACTGGGGAAGATTACCAGTACCTCGCCCAGGCGGTCTCACCTGCTATGGTAATGAAATGAAATGTCGTATGGCTTTTAGTGCCGGGATATCCCAGGACGGGTTCGGCTCGCCAGGTGCAGGTCTTTCTATTTGACTCCCGTAGGCGACCTGCGCGTCGTGATGAGGATGAAATGATGATGAAGACAACACATACACCCAGCCCCCGTGCCGTAGAAATTAACCAATTAAGGTGAAAATCCCCGACCTGCCTGGGAATCGAACCCGGGACCCTCTGAACCGAAGGCCAGTACGTTAACCATTCAGCCAACGAGTCGGACACCTGCTATGGAGAACAGGAGCCTTGTGGTGGGGATGGGAAGTTTGGAAGGGATAGACCTGGAAGAGGGAAGGAAGCGGCCGTAGCCATAAGTTAGGTACCATCCCGGCATTTGCCTGGAGGAGAAGTGGGAAACCACGGAAAACCACTTCCAGGATGGTTGAGAAAGGAATCGAACCCCCCTCTACTCACTTGACCTCCCGAGGCTGAGTGGACCCCGTTCCAGCCCTCGTACCACTTTTCAAACTTCGTAGCAGAGCCGGGAATCGAAGCCGTATCTCCGGGGGTGGCAGCTAATCACACTAACCACTACACCACAGAGGCGGACCAAAAAGTAATACTGCTGTATTTTATTTTAAAATTAATTGTATTTTAATGTTCATTCGTTTAAGGAGGGAGGGTATTCCACTGCCATCACGACCTTGTACTCGAGAGCGACTCTGTGCTCAGGATATTGGATAGATACCTAGAGCAGTCGGTTGACGTTAAGGGATACTAAATGCGAAAGTTCCATGTCAGTTGATTAACTGCCATGCTAAGAATCGCTTCTTCAGAGCAAAATTCCAATATTCCGGCGCCTATTGAAACCGATAATAATTGAAAGCAATGCCGTTAAAACGTATTATTATTATTATTATTATTATTATTATTATTATTATTATTATTATTAAGGAAATATCATGGATCTCGGAGGTGTAGGAAGCTACAGGAGTGAATGGGTGGACAAGGAATTAAATAGAGCACTAGTTAACACAATCAATTTTGAAATTTTATTTCCCTTTTTCAGTTTAAAATTGGATAGATAGAAGATTTAGAACAAATAACAGTTAAATAGAATAACAATGAGCTCGTCAGCTCCAACAACGACTTAAAGTCAAAAAAATCAGGTAAAATTGAGTGAATTATAAATACTAATTTCCAGAGAAAAGAGCTGGATTGCTCTTGGTAGGTAGCCTACAACATTCACAAGAGCAATATTTGCTCCTATCCTTCACACTGCAAGGGAGTGTAGGCTCCAACTATATCATAGTCCAGCCTCACAGAGGCATCAGTTTTTAACAGCTCACTTACAACCTGCGGGATGTTCTTAATTAAAGTATTTACACATCGTTGTCCTGATGTGGGCTTATTTATCGCTCAACAGTTTGTTACATACTGGACTATAAACAGTACCGAATACACGGGGGCGGTGAGTGCCCATACTAAATGGCCTTAATGTAAAAAGAAAAGGTTTAACGTGATTGGCCATTGACGAAAAGCTAGGAGGCGGAACACTTGCACTCCTTCCGGAATATTTTAAAACCCTAACTGGGCTTCTGGCCCAAAGATACAGAGGCTAAGCCTATTCTACGCCGGGGTGACTAAATGAGAAACATTAAATTCCAAAACAGTGTTAAGAAATTTATATGATTATAAACTTTAGTCACCCCATACTAAGTTGAATGGGAATCAACGGAGAGTAATCACTCTTTGTTCCCCTAGATTACATATTTCCCAATAGGGAACAGAACAGAGTCCTCAGAGCGCCCGAAAATTCTACATCTGAACCACAAGTTTTAAAAATTTACGTGAAATACAAGCGGTTGGAAATCTTCCCCTCAAGCTATCTGCCGGAGCTTTCACACGTTATGAAAATTCTGCCATTACCTGGAGTTGCTGGGCCTTCCGAACGTCGACCGCGGCCCCTGCTCCCGAAGAACGCGCCGCACTCACTAAACTGGAGCGATGAAGATGACAACACGGCCCTAAAGCGCCCAGCTTTTATAGCATTTCGAGGGGAAGTTTCCAGAACTCTTTGCAGATAGGCTGGATTACTGTACACACCCCCAATTTTAATTGGCTAGCGAAAATATTTACTAATTTCTGATTGGTTGATAGCTATTGAAGAAGGAAGCAGCAGAAGTGTAGACAAATTTGATACATGAAGAAAGCAATTCTAAGAACCAGTTTCTAAAACCTCCACATAACAAATTTCTTTATGGATTAATTGTAGTTTACCCCACAAGAGGTCCGCCTCCGTAGTGTAACGGTTAGTGTTATTTGCTGCCGTACTCGGGGGACCGGCTTCGATTCCCGGTACTGCCAGAAATTTAAGAATGGCAGAAGGGCTGGTATGTGGTTGAAATGGTACATGCAGCTCACCTCCAATGGGGGGTGCGCCTGAAAAGAGCTGCACCACCTCAGGATGAGGACTGGAGTTTACTTTACTTACTTTTACCCCACAAGATGGAGCAATTAACGTAATGGTGGAGACATCTAACAGTTGAAACTAAAACTATCTTGCATAACATCAATTCACGGTAGATTACCTGGATGGCCTTATAAAAGGCGCGCAATTTAACTGGCCGGAGAAGGTGTACCCCTGGTATTATTATTATTATTATTATTATTATTATTATTATTATTATTATTATTATTATTATTATTATTATTATTATTATTATTATTATTATTATTATTATTATAGAAGTAGCAGCAACTGCAACAGTATTTCGATGTCCAAAGCCAAGCAATGCAGATGAGAATGTTGCCAAGCTGACCACGCAGAATTCCAATATCTGCTGGCCATCTGGTTGCGCTTACCATAACCTCAGAGCGGAATTGGCGAGGAAATTACCGTGTGACCAGAATGTCCGTGTGACATTTAAACTTATCTGTGGGCTTCGTTAAGCTGACCATGGTACACCGACGTATATGCAGCTCGGGTTGCTTCGCTTGGAAGAGCGCCGTTCGCTTCACACTGTTCGTTTCGCGCAATATTCTAAAAACGCCTCAACCAGACTACCTTCGTGATCACCTCAAACTTCTCTCCACAGGCCATGGGAAAAAATACCCGGTCCTGCGGCAGTTATAGACTTTATATCTTCCCGTACACAAAACCACAAACTACGCTAACTCATTCACCGTTACTCCAGCTCGATAATTGGGTCTCCTACCAAAGGATGTCAGAGCATGTTTAGCAACTTAGCTTTTAAATGTGTCTGTGCAGAAATACTAGGAAAGCATGGATGCATCATCGAGTTGTGACCCTAAAACGCCTTCTCATATTATTTCCTTCTTTCTTCTATGGATCGTTTTCTTACTCTTCTTTTTAGTTTCCCATCCCTTCATAGCCATATTGAAGGCGATATATCGGTACCTTCTTGACATATGTATCCTTTTATATATTATTTTACTTAATAAATGTTCTTCTCTTAGATGAAATTAGAATGAATAAAATATCAATCAATCAATCAATCAATCAATCAATCAATCAATCAATCAATCAATCAATCAATCACTCTGACATGCATTTAGTGCAGTCGCGCAGGTGGCAGATACCCTATCTATTGTTTTGCCAAGGTTTCCTTAAACAGTTCCAAGAATTTGGAGATTTATTGAACACCCCCCTTGGTAAGTTATTCCAATCAATAACTTTCCTTCCTATAAACGAATCTCTCCCCCAGTTTGTCCTACTGAATTCCAACTTCATCTTCATAGTGTGATCCTTCCTACGTTTAAAAGCACCACTGTACTAATTTCATTCCTAGGTCATTCCGCGCCATCCCTCCACTGACAGCTCGGAACATTATATTCAGCCGAGCAGTTCGTCTCCTTTCTCCCAAGCCTTCCCAGCCCAAATTTTGCAACATTTTCGTAACGCTACTCTCTTGTCGGAAATCACCCAGAACAAATCGAGCTGTTTTCCTTTTGGAATGTTTCCAGTTCTTGAATCAAGTAATCCTGGTGAGGGTCCCATACACTGGAACCATACTCTAGTTGAGGTCTTTCTGAGACTTACGGTATATGCCCTCTCCCTTACATCCTTACTATAACACCTAAATACCCTCATAACAATGTGGAGAAATTTGTACCTTTTATTTACAATCCCGTTTATGTGATCACCCCAATGAAGATATTTCCTTATATTAACAGCTACGTACTTAAAGTGATCCCCAAAAGGAACTTTCACCCCATCAACGCAATAATTAAAATGGAAAGGAAATTTCCTATTAGTGAAACTCACAACATTACTTTTAACCCCGTTTATCATCATACCATTGCCTGCTGTCCATCTCACAACATTGTCGAGGTCTTTTTGCTGTTGCTCACAATCCGCAAAAAGCCTGGATTCCATTTCTTTACATAAACATACATGTCCAATAAAATACTGCCTTGAGGAATTCCCCTCTTAATGATTAGAGGATCAGAATAATACTTCATCTACGCTAATTGTATGAGTTCTATTTTCTAGAATCATAGCCACCCATTCAGTCACTCTTTAATCTAGTCGAATTTCACTCATTTTTGCCAGTAGTCTCACATGATCTAACCTATCAAATGCCTTAGATAGGTTAATCGCGATACAGTCCATTTGACCTCCTGAATCTAAGATATCTGCTATATCTTGCTGGAATTCTACAAGTTGAGCTTCAGTGGAATAACCTTTCCTAACCCGGACTGCCTTCTATCGAACCACGAACCAGTTATTACTTTCGCCAACATATCTAATATAATCAGAAGGAATGCTTTCCCAAAGCTTACATGCAACACATGTCAAACTGACTGTCCTGCAAAGTTCGGCTTTGTGTTTATCACGACAGGGGCTACTATAGCAACTCTCCATTCATTTGGTACAGCTCCTTCATGCAAAGAATAATCAACCCATTCTCTACAGTATATCCCCAGAAATCTTATCAATTCCAGATGCTTTTCTAGTCTTCATACACTGACTGACAGAGCAAATGCAACACCAAAAAGGAGTGGTCAGAACTTTATGCCAATTGCAGGGTATACTGACGTCACTGAGGTATGCTCATGATGTGAAATGCGCCGCTGTGCTGCGCACGTAGCGAACGATAAATGGGACACGGCGTTGGCGAATGGCCCACTTCGTACCGTGATTTCTCAGCCGACAGTCATTGTAGAACGTGTTGTCGTGTGCCACAGGACACGTGTATAGCTAAGAATGCCAGGCCGCCGTCAACGGAGGCATTTCCAGCAGACAGACGACTTTACGAGGGGTATGGTGATCGGGCTGAGAAGGGCAGGTTGGTCGCTTCGTCAAATCGCAGCCGATACCCATAGGGATGTGTCCACGGTGCAGCGCCTGTGGCGAAGATGGTTGGCGCAGGGACATGTGGCACGTGCGAGGGGTCCAGGCGCAGCCCGAGTGACGTCAGCACGCAAGGATCGGCGCATCCGCCGCCAAGCGGTGGCAGCCCCGCACGCCACGTCATCCGCCATTCTTCAGCATGTGCAAGACACCCTGGCTGTTCCAATATCGACCAGAACAATTTCCCGTCGATTGGTTGAAGGAGGCCTGCACTCCCGGCGTCCGCTCAGAAGACTACCATTGACTCCACAGCATAGACGTGCACGCCTGGCATGGTGCCGGGCTAGAGCGACTTGGATGAGGGAATGGCGGAACGTCGTGTTCTCCGATGAGTCACGCTTCTGTTCTGTCAGTGATAGTCACCGCAGACGAGTGTGGCGTCGGCGTGGAGAAAGGTCAAATCCGGCAGTAACTGTGGAGCGCCCTACTGTTAGACAACGCGGCATCATGGTTTGGGGCGCTATTGCGTATGATTCCACGTCACCTCTAGTGCGTATTCAAGGCACGTTAAATGCCCACCGCTACGTGCAGCATGTGCTGCGGCCGGTGGCACTCCCGTACCTTCAGGGGCTGCCCAATGCTCTGTTTCAGCAGGATAATGCCCGCCCACACACTGCTCGCATCTCCCAACAGGCTCTACGAGGTGTACAGATGCTTCCGTGGCCAGCGTACTCTCCGGATCTCTCACCAATCGAACACGTGTGGGATCTCATTGGACGCCGTTTGCAAACTCTGCCCCAGCCTCGTACGGACGACCAACTGTGGCAAATGGTTGACAGAGAATGGAGAACCATCCCTCAGGACACCATCCGCACTCTTATTGATTCTGTACCTCGACGTGTTTCTGCGTGCATCGCCGCTCGCGGTGGTCCTACATCCTACTGAGTCGATGCCGTGCGCATTGTGTAACCTGCATATCGGTTTGAAATAAACATCAATTATTCGTCCGTGCCGTCTCTGTTTTTTCCCCAACTTTCGTCCCTTTCGAACCACTCCTTACCGGGCGAGTTGGCCGTGCTCGTAGAGGCGCGCGGCTGTGAGCTTGCATCCGGGAGATAGTAGGTTCGAATCCCACTATCGGCAGCCCTGAAAATGGTTTTCCGTGGTTTCCCATTTTCACACCAGGCAAATGCTGGGGCTGTACCTTAATTAAGGCCACGGCCGCTTCCTTCCAACTCCTAGGCCTTTCCTATCCCATCGTCGCCATAAGACCTATCTGTGTCGGTGCGACGTAAAGCCCCTAGCAAAAAAAAAAGAACCACTCCTTCTTGGTGTTGCATTTGCTCTGTCAGTCAGTGTACATTGAATCTTATTATAAATGTCTTTTAATTCGTAGGCAAACTTCAATACCTCGTTAGTATTAATATCATCTCCTCTATCTGGATATTATCCTTGAAACCAACAATCATTACATACTGCTGACTGAATACTTCTGTCTTCTGTAGATCCTCACATACACAATCCCCTAGTTCATGAACGGTTCATGGAATGTCTTTCTTGGAACCTGTTTCTGTGTTAAAGTACCTATACATACCCTTCTATTTTTCACTAAAATTTTTATGGCCGCCAATTATGCTTCCCATCATGTTATCCTTAGCTGACTTCTTCGTTAGATTCAATTTCCTAGTAAGTTCCCCTCAATTTCTGCTTACTTCCACAACCAATTCTCTCTTTCTTTCCAAACTGCACCTCCTTCTTAGTCTCTTTACTTCTCTGTCATAATATAACAGGTCGTTACCATTCCTTTATCACCTTTAAAAGTACATACCTATATTCATATTCCTCAACACTTGCTTAAAACCCAGCCCACAGTCTGTTTACTTTTATTTACCGTTTTCGCCCGATCATTATTAATTTCCTTAAACTTCCTCATGCCTGTCTTTTCAGCCATATGGTTCTGCATAGTAGTCCTACTTTTACGACCTCCCTTTCTATCACATTTACTTTTAACTACTACAAAAACAGCTTCGTGATCTCTAATACCATTTATTACTTCAGTTTTTCTATAGAGTTCATCAGGTTTTACTAGCACCACGTCTAGAATATTCTTCCCTCTAGTCGGTTCCATCAATTCTTATTCAACTGCCCTTCCCTGATTAACTTATTTGCCATTTGTTGGTCATGCTTCCTCCGGATGCCCCTTCTGACACCAAAACTATGAGGAAGGATATAGTCACTATTGTGCGTTTCTGGTGTGTGTGTGTGTGTGTGTGTGTGTGTGTGTGTGTGTGTGTGTGTGTGTGTGTGTGTGTGTGTGTGTGTGTGTGTGTGTAGGAAGAAACGAAGGAAGGAGGGATCTCAATTTACCAAATGTTAATTGCGAAGGTAATGCGAGCGACAAAGACGAACACAAACACCCAGCCTCCGAACCAGAGGAATTAACCATACGCAGTTGTAATCCCTGGCCGGCTTAGAATCGAATCCGGAGCTCTGAACCTACGGCCAGTACGCTGACCATTCAGCCAAAGAGACTGCTATTATCAGACAGACCCTTCCCTAAATAATAATAATAATAATAATAATAATAATAATAATAATAATAATAATAATAATAAAAGGAATAGCCACGTCAGCCAGGAACCAAACTCAGATCCCTTGTTTGTGCAGTTCCGTGATTGCCCATCAATCTGGCTGAGCTTCAGTGAGAGAATGAATTTATTGAACTTCACAGCTGTGGTAATAGCTGCCACGTAGCAAAAATAATCTTCAAAGTAGTACGGTGCATTTATTTATTTATTTATTTATTTATTTATTTATTTATTTATTTATTTATTTATTTATTTATTTATTTATTTATTTATTTATTTATTTATTTATTTATTTAAATTTGTGTACCCAACTGAGGAGCACGTTTGAACTTAATTAGCTTGATATGCTTGCTTCTTTTCCCAACATGCCGGGCTGAGTGGCTCAGACGGTTGAGGCGCTGGCCTTCTGACCCCAAATTGGCAGGCTCGATCCTGGCTCAGTCCGGTGGTATTTAAAGATTCTGAAATACGTCAGCCTCATGTCGGTAGATGTACTAGCGCGTAAAGGAACTCCTGCGGGACTAAATTCCGGCACCTCGGCGTGTCCAAAATCCGTAAAAGTAGTTAGTGGGATGTAAAGTAAATAACATAATTATTATTACTTTTCCCAAAATCTCTTAATCTTGCTGCTGAAATATTTCATGCGTTCTTCTGTCCAGGTTTCTTTAGTTCTAGTATTGAGTTTGTCTGCAAATTGGTGACTGTCGACTCGTGCTCTGAATGTAAATCTGCCCAACACATTTTCGCCTGAGATCGCGATTTCCTGGATGTCTCTCTCAATTTCAATTAATTAGTCAGTTTTATTGTTCTTTACTTTGAGTGAGAGGGAAAAGTTGAGAATTCTATTGGTCAGTCTATCATTGTCCATTCTGAGAATATATCCGTTAAATTACCACCGCATTTTCCTGGAACTGTCTGAGATTTTTACAAAATTTCGATATTGCTCACGATATTTCTTTATCATCCTGATTCCCTCTATGCAGACTCTGCCGGAGATTTTCATTAATTTCATAATAATAATAATAATAATAATAATAATAATAATAATAATAATAATAATAATAATAATAATAGGGCTACTTATATAAGATAATAAAGGCATTCCCGGTTCACCAGGTTGGGCGTATATTCGATTCCTCATCGGGAAGTCGGGAAACATAGAAACGACTTCGAAATTTGGTGAAGCACTCGTCTCTGGGTGTGATTCGGTCTATAAAATAAGTCTTTCTTTCTTTCTTTCTTTCTTTCTTTCTTTCTTTCTTAATCCGTTTACCCTCCAGGGTTGGATTTTCCCTCGGACTCAGCGAGGGATCCCACCTCCACCGCCTCAAGAGCAGTGTCCTGGAGCGGGAGACTTTCTGTCGGGGGGACACAACTGGGAAGGAGGGCGAGTACCTCTCCCAGGCGGCCTCACCTGCTATGCTGAACAGGGGCCTTGTAGGAAGATGGGAAGATTGGAAGGGATAGACAAGGAAGTGGGAAGGAAGCGGCCGTAGCCTTAAGTTAGGTACTATCCCGGCATTTGCCTGGAGGTGAAGTGAGAAGCCACGGAAAACCACTTCGAGGATGGCTGCGGAGGGAATTGGACCCCCCTCTACTCAGCTGATCTCCCGAGGCTAAGATAAATAAGGACCAGGTAAATTTCTGGGGGCAAAGTTAGTCGGGTATATTGTAGACTGTAGTGTAGAGCTAACCACTCTTTCCCGCTCATTGCCAAAATACGGTTAGTGGAGGCCTTTGTCTTCAATTCCTTCAGTGACCTTCATAACCTCAAACATAATGGCTTTGCTCTGACTTCTTCTTCTTCTTATTATTATTAGTAGTAGTAGTAGCAGTAGTAGTAGTAGTAGTAGTAAAATAGTGTTAGAATATAACACTACAGGCTATGAACATATCAGTCATGAACTTCAGCTGTGGGTTACTTGGCTGTTGACTGACATAATACCTCAAATGCCATTGTCACTAGGTTCTCACGAAGTTGAATGCGGCTGGAATCTAAGTCAATAGAACTAATATCTTCAAAGAATAAAGTTTCTGTATGATGGCGCAGCTCCACGTAAAACTGTAGATCGTCTAGCGTATACCTAATCGAACAACTTTAAATTACTAAATTACTTCATTTTCTTGTGTTGTCTAAACAAAAACATATTTTTGTGGACCATACAGGCTGAAACAAGATACCTACCGAAAAAATCCGGGGCACACAAAGCTCGTTTTGGACCTGGTCTTGCTAAGGCGGCTGCTGCACAGTCAGGTAGTTGCAGATTTTGGAATGCCAGTGATCAGCGCGTCGCTTGGCTTTAGTGGCCGGGCCACTGCCTTTCACATCAGACAGCTCCTCTACTTGAGTGAACCCTGTGTTCAAAAGTGTAATCACTGGACTGGTAGGGATTAGAACCCCGGGACTGTGAGTAAGAGGTAGGCACGCTATCCCTACACCACGGAGCGCGATAAGGTACTACTACTACTACTACTACTACTACTACTACTACTACTACTACTACTACTACTACTACTACTACTACTACTACTACTACTACTACTACTACTACTACTACTACTACTACTACCGGGCGAAGTTGGCCGTGCGGTTCGGAGCGCGCGGCTGTGAGCTTGCATCCGCCAGATAGTGGGTTCGAATCCCACTGTCGGCAGCCCTGAAGATGTTTTTCCGTGGTTTCCCATTTTCACACTAGGTTAATGCTAGGGTTGTACCTTAATTAAGGCCACGGCCGCTTCCTTCCAACTCCTACTTCCAACTTCCTATCCCATCGTCGTAATAATACCTATCTGTGTCGGTGCGACGTAAAGCTACTAGCGAAAAACTACTACTACTAGGATTGATTCGAAGTCATGGCAACTAAACTTATTCGTTTCCACAAAAAATCTCCAAGACAGGAAATATGCTATTTACATTTGAAAGTGTACGACAAGTATTTATTAAAGGTGGCACCACATGAGGTAGGGATGCAGGAATTTCTAATGAGGTAAAAAAACATGGCATTTTAAAATAATTGTTTTGTTTGTTTTATTCTCGTACAACCTGCTTAACATCCTTCAGTGTTGCCTCCTAGGTTGTCTACAGTTCGTTGCCTTCGATGAGGAAGACGGAAAATACCTACGGCTTAATGAGATTCATGAATGTGTGCTACGTTACGTCAAAATGCTCGTACGATGACTTGTTTGTTGGCAAAGCGCTAGCCACGCAATGGCTTCTTCACTTTGGGAATAAGATCGAAGTCACACGGACCAAGATGTACGAACACTGTTCGGCTTTGTTTACTTCCATTTCGCACCGCTGTGATCAGACAACGAACACATGCCCCCATATTCCATCTGCCTGTAATATTACGAAGATAATATAACGTAATGAGTGATACTAGTAATACCATTGCTTATGCAGCCAGTCCCTGTTATGAATGGTGTGAAAATATCGCTCATAGGGTCGGTTGGTGCATGCATTTCAGTGGGCTTGGCAGACTGATATGTAATAGCAACGGCTGGCTCGGTGAGGAAAGCAACGGGAAACTACCTCACTCCTCATTTCCCTAGTACGCCTCTTCAGTGACGCCTAGGCTATTTATGACAGCTGTTGGCGGAACTGCAGAGGATCAAACCAGCCTTCGGGCTGAATACCCAACATACATACAATATAACGTACTTTCAAATGTGCTGTATTTACTACATGTTTGATGATGACATATTTTCGGGAAATAAAACATAGTTGCTATGACTTCTGAATCAACCCTTATAGTAATAATAATAATAATAATAATAATAATAATAATAATAATAATAATAATAATAATAATAATAATAATAATAATAATAATAATAATAATAATAATCGGCTCTTTGGCTGAATTGCCAGGGTACTGGTCTTCAGTTCACAGGGCCCCGGGTTCCGGTTCATTTCCCGGCTGGGCCGAGGATTTTAACTGCGTATGGTTAATTCCCCTTGTTCGCGAACAAGGTGTTTGTGTTCGTCTTCACACACACACACACACACACACACACACACACACACACACACACACACACACACACTAACCAACAGAGAAACCCGCAATGTTAAATACATCCATCCACAGAGAGTTTATGGCAGGAAGGGATCCGTCTGTAAAACTGGGCCACATCCATGGCAAGTACCTACCCCAGTAGGCCAATAATATTAATAAAAATATTGTTTAGCGTCCCATCAACTGCTAGCATTTTTAAGTGATGTCGGAATGACGTATTTTTGCCCTGAAAATGAAGTAAACATCCATGTAAACTTCTGACTTACGTTTCTGTCCCTTAAGAACAGTTACATTACAATTAAGTGCACCAGAATTCGATTCCAAGCCATAAGCACAAGAGGTGAGTGCTCGGGCAAATGAATAACGTAATCAGCCGGTCGAAATAATTCCAGCATCTGTCTGGAGAGACTATAACTTCATGGGAATTTTAGAAGTTACTAGGCTGACCCTTCACCAGCAGATTTACTGGTACGGCAAATAATCCTTTTTAAGACCAAAATTCGGCATTTGGCTTCCTTGAAGGTCATCAGCAGGTAAAGATACATTTTCTCATCACATTATTGCCTAGGTCCATGGTTTTTAAATAAATTTCATTCGTCTTATGAGAATATAATCATTGCGAAATACAAAATACTTCTTCTCTTTCAAATTTTAGATGAAGAATTGAATGGTTTGTTTTATCGAGAGAGGGAGGGAGAGAGACTATAACTTCATGGGAATTTTAGAAGTTACTAGGCTGACCCTTCACCAGCGAGTTCGGCTTCTTGGCTGATCACTGTAGTGGCCTTCGGTTCTGAGTGTCCCAGGTTCGACTCCCGGTCGGGTCGGTGATTTTAACTGCGCGTGGGTAATTCCTCTAGCTCGAATGGAGGGTGTTTGTGTTCGTCTTAAACCATATTTTCTGCACATTTTACGACAAACTACCACAGAAGCACGCAGTAGTGAATACATTTCCCCCACATAGGGTTTTTTTTTTTTTGCTAGTTGCTTTACGTCGCACCGACACAGATAGGTCTTATGGCGACGATGGGACAGGGAAGGGCTAGGAGTGGGAAGGAGGCGGCCGTGGCCTCAATTAAGGTACAGCCCCAGCATTTGCCTGGTGTGAAAATGGGAAACCACGGAAAACCATTTTCAGGGCTGCCGACAGTGGGGTTCGAACCTACTATCTCCCGAATACTGGATACTGGCCGCACTTAAGCGACTGCAGCTATCGAGCTCGGTCACATAGGGTTAGTCGCACGTAAAACTGGGTTAAACCCCTATGAAAATATCGAACTCAGGTAATGGGGAAAAGGCAAGGAAGGAGAAGAGAGAGAGACCGATCGAGCCAGTTGGCTACACGGTGCGAGGTGTGTAGCTGTAAGGTTGCATTCTGGAGATACGCGCTTCCGTGATTTATCATTTTCACACCAAGAAATTGCTGAGGCTTTTTCTTTCTTAAGGCCACGGTCACTTACTTCCCAGTCCTAATTCTGCGCTCTCCCATTGTCTGAGTTGGTGAGACGTAAATCCAACAGAAAAAAGTGCGAGTAAATTGGCTACTCGGTACGGTTTGTATAACTGTGAGCTTACATTCGGGAGATGGTAAGTTCGAACCCCACCGTCGTCAGTCTCATGGTTTTCCGTGGTTTTCCATTTTCACTCTTCAGTTAATATCGTAATTAAGGCCACAGCCACTACCTAAATCAGCAGTGCGGGGAAGCCTACCGTGGTTAGTGCGACGTTTAACTGCGAGCAAAAACAGTTAATCTCGGTGTCTATTGTCCCTATGTATAAATGTGGAGGAACGTTTAGGGTTTTCTATAATGATATAAATGAACCTCAGAGGTTATTACTAGTACTATATAACATTTACAGCTTCAGCATGGAATTGTCTGTAATGACAGAAAATGTAGGAGGACTCCATTGTTCTAGAGTCATATTGTCCCTCATCGTGGAATAAATATATTCTTGCAGGTCATTAATCATAGTTCGTTATTCCCGGATGTAATCATTCTTCCTTAAGGAGGTGAAACCTAACTACACATTGTTAAGTGTATAATAACGTGTGATGTGGGAAGTTTCACTTCCCATTGTCGCTAGAGAAAGTACTGTAAGGAAAGAAATCGGATTGTGTAGATCATCTTGAAGATTGCCAATGACCAGGATGCTTTTGGAAACACTGAGTACTGCTAGGAAAGTGAAACTTCTCGGCTCAGCATTGGGAGTCGCTATCTTTAGGAGTCAGCTTCAGGATCCTGTGCACGTACTTAGCAGCCTTTCATGCTTGGAGTGGACGGCTGCTAAGGACCCTCTGTGGTTCGTGACCACGGTTCTCTAAGAAGAAACCGCTCATTTCTTGCCAGCTGTCTTCATTCTATAGAGATTAAAACCTTGCATTTTAGTAAGTCGTATGTGCTTAAGTGAAACAAAACGTCCATGCAAAACATTTCAGTTAAGTGCCCCTCCACATCTAGTGGCCCTGAGGAGTGTGGAAGTAATATTGCATATATTGTCGAAGAATACGGAGGGTTTGGCTGGTGACCTGCGACTAACGTCAAATGATTGACCTGTGGTTGCTAGCGCGGGATGCAGAGTTCTTTACGTCTGGTCACCAGCTATGTTTGTCAATTATTTGATCTCTGATTACTAGCGCAGATGTGAAGTGTTCGACCTCTGGTTGCTAGCGCTGTATGTGAAGGGTAAAGTTCCACATGTTACAGAGTTACGAGGAAGTGGTGGGTTTGATCTCTGGTGGCTAGTAAAAGAAGTGAAGGGTTTCGTCTCTGGTGATGTGGTGTGTATTCTTCTTACATACCTGTCACCGCCGGTGCAGGTGATCAGTACTACGTCTTTTTTTTTTTTTTTTTGCTAGTGGCTTTACGTCGCACCGACACAGATAGGTCTTATGGCGACGATGGGATAGGATGGGTCTAGGAGTTGGAAGGAAGCGGCCGTGGCCTTAATTAAGGTACAGCCCCAGCATTTGCCTGGTGTGAAAATAGGAAACCACGGAAAACCATCTTCAGGGCTGCCGACAGTGGGATTCGAACCCAACCTATCTCCCGGATGCAAGCTCACAGCCGCGTGCCTCTACGCGCACGGCCAACTCGCTCGGTGTACTACGTCTTAACTGGTCTTTCAATGTCAGGAGTAATCTACTGTGGAAGAAATTCAATGAGCCATCGTAGTACTTTATTAACATATTGATTGTAGTTTTCCTGCTCGCTGGAATTTTAAAATCATTACTATCAATTCTGTTGTTGTTGTTGTTGTTGTTCGTACTTCACGTAAGGGACTAGGGATCGTGGACAACTGCACGAAACCCCACTGTCGGCAGCCCTGAAGATGGCTTCCCGTGATTTCCCATTTTCAAATCAGGCAAATGCTGGGGCTGTACCTTAATTAAGGCCACGGTCGCTTCCTTCCCACTCCTAACCCTTTCCTCTCCCATAGTTGCCATAAGACCCATCTGTGTCGGTGCGACGTAAAGCAGATTGTAAAAAGAATGTTTTAAAAAAATTTAAAAACCTTTCGGAGGTGAAAGTATAGAAGCAACTATGATGATTTAATATATTATATTAGAATTTTGATGACTAAATATATATTTAAAATTAATATGCAAGAAAGCAAAGAATGCATTGATAACTGCTGTCCGTGTATAGCGTACAAGGATTATTAGTAAGCTAATGTGTAATGATAGATTAATGCGTCGTACAAGTGTAGGTATTGTTTACTGTAATTGATAATTGTGCTTGACTTTTTCGATGCGACTCGAGAACTAAACCACTCCGCTATCAGAAGTTCGAATTCTGGCACCAGTAGCAACTATCCTATTAGTGAATATAATTATGAGGGAATTTTCCACTCTCACTTCAAGCAAATTCTCAAATGATAATTTATTTGAAATCTTAGGCCCAGCTAATTATAACTACAGAGACTCATTAATAAGGAGGAGACTATCAGACAGGTACATAGACCTTAAACACATTAACCGTGACTACAAATACTTTGATGTTATACTGCACAGCGTCTTCGGGCCATGTGCTGCCTACTCTTTGAAGTTCTACAGTGGTTGCTACTATTAAAAAAATACACATCCAGTGATCAAGTCCTTGAACTCCAATTCCTCGTAATGCTCTCTGCTTGGAAACAAGTTTCCGGGGAGAAATGAAATGCGTTGAAAGTCCTGTGAAAATTGAGATCCACAATGTTTCTCTCGACAGGGAATGCGGTCTCTAGGTGGTCTGGAACTTAATAATAATAATAATAATATGTTTTGGAGCGTGATAGCCCAGTGGTAAAGGCACTGGCTTCTCATTAAGGCGGACGTAGTTCGAATCCCAGCCATTTCATGATTTGGATTCCACGTAAAATCGCCGGTCCCATGGCTTTATTCACGATATCTGTAAAACTATAAGGTCGCTTTAATATGTTTAGCCTGTCCGACTCGTTGGCTGAATGGTCAGCGTACTGGCATTCGGTTCAGAGGGTCCCGGGTTCGATTCCCGGCCGGATCGGGGATTTTAACCTTCATTGGTTAATTCCAGTGGCCCGGGGGCTGTGTGTATGTGCTGTCCCCAACATTCCTGCAACTCACACACCACACATAACACTATCCTCCACCACAATAACACGCAGTTTCCTAGACATGACAGATGCTGCCCACCCTCATCGGAGGGTCTGCCTTATAAGGGCTGTACTCGATTAGAAATAGCCACACGAAATTATTATATAGTATGTTTAGCCTGTTAATAACTGCCAGTTGTCTCCGAAGACATCAGTGTATTTTAATTGTATCCCCCTGTATTTGTTTTGCTTGCTAATGATCTACCGTCTATTCTGGAATTACACACGCTTAAATCCCATTGATATAATTCATTGTCATACTTACGATCACAGGTTTCGCCCAGTTTTTACCTGTTTTCGTCTGATTGCCATAATACGAACGCAGGCTCAGGGATACCCCTTGAAGCAGACCTGTCAAGGGCGCTGGCCACTAGGAGCGGCTGCAGGTGACGTAATTAGCCATGGGTCAGTGTGCTGTACGTACAGACGCCTCTAGAGTATAAAACTGACACACAGAACAACATATACGTTCACATTTAAATAAACATCACATAATGGGATTGCGGCGAAATTGTGATAATAAGCATCCTCATTGCATAAATGATTTCTCCCTCGTAATAATTACGAATGCGTATAAATCATATATATAATTTACATACTATTGTGGAAATAGAGATGGCGAAAGGAGAACTTTTGTATGAAGGTGTATTCATAACTGAAATTATATTGATCATAAATCAATAACATAAACATTTTATGTGTGTAAAA
This sequence comes from Anabrus simplex, assembly GCF_040414725.1. Lineage (NCBI taxonomy): Eukaryota > Metazoa > Arthropoda > Insecta > Orthoptera > Tettigoniidae > Anabrus > Anabrus simplex. Next base: position 680,525,632 of record NC_090266.1, read on the forward strand.
TCACAAGAAAATATATTTTGATATGTAGTAATGCCTCTCTCAAGTAGAAATGACAATAAATAAACAAAATTTTACATGTATTTAGTCAGGTGACAGAAAACGTAGGTAAATATATGTAGATTAATAAACATACCCTGTAAAAAGGAATAAATAGCAAAATAAACACGAGACTAACTTTTCCCTTGCATGCATTATTATTTTACTAATTTTGTTTCGACTCAACCATTCTTTACATATTTAACTTTATTTAAACGCAGCAATCACTTGTGACCTTCGTGCTATTCTTATTGTTATTCTACCATTCACTGTGTTGTGCGTGTTACACGAGAACTGTCTATCAAACCAGACACAGTAGAACAGTCTGGTCATGCCTAACTTGGAGGCTAGGATCTGTGTTCCGAGTTAGAGATTGTATCACTTCTTCTTCATCTGTTTACCCTCTAGGGTCGGTATTTCCCTCGGACTCAGTGAGAGATCCCACCTCTACCGCCTCAAGGGCAGTGTCCTGGATCTTGAGACTCTGGGTCGGGGGATACAACTGGGGACGATGACCAGTACCTCGCCCAGACGGCCTCACCTGCTATGCTGAACAGGGGCCTTGCTGGGGGATGGAAAGATAGGAAGGGATAGAGAAGGAAGAGGGAAGGATGCGGCCATGGCCTTAAGTTAGGTACCACCCCGGCATTTGCCTAGAGAAAAAGTGGGAAACCACGGAAAACCACTTCCAGGATGGCTGAGGAAGGAATCGAACCCCCCTCTACTCAGTTGACATCCCGAGGCTGAGTGGACCCCGTTCCAGCCTTCGTACCACTTTTCAAATTTCGTGTCAGAGCCGGGAATCGAACCCGGGCCTCCGGGGTGGCAGCTAATCACACAAACCACTACACCACAGAGGCGGACCCAAATACTTTCTACCAAACAATTTTTGAATGGAAGTCGACCAGCTTGGTCAGGTCCTCTCCACAAATCTCTTTCAATTCCTATTCAAACATATTAACTCTGTATGATTTCAACTGACGTTACCACTGCATTCGTACGTTTTAAGGGGAGTGATGGAATGAATCAAGCATGTTGAACTCTAGAAAGACCGCAAACGAGATTCAAGGACCATCACAAAGAATAGGAGAGGGGTCTCTGTGATAGAAGCCGAATGGAACCGACAATCTCCGGCTCACCGCAGAACCGCCGCTCACTTTTACTGAGCCAAAACTCCCTCGTTCTTCAAAAAGAACGTTAAATAAATCCAGATCGCTCATGAGCTACACACCACTAGAACTAAATACTTCTTCTAAGTGAACACAAATACAAATATTTACATATCCACAGGAAACAATACCAATAAACCTACACGTGTCGTGTAGTAAGAAGCTCTCCAGTAACAGATAAAGGGTTAAAAAAGAATCTATCTGGAAATATATTATGTTTCTCTGCACACCTATTCTCTTGCTTTTGAAAATAGTCATTTTCTATCAACAGAAGCCAACATATTCCAACATTACCGTACTCAAAAATATTGAAAATATTTTGATATAGTTTCCAGCGTTCAGCTGTTCCATAAATGGCCGCAAAATTAGCATTCACGTGTGTGAAGCCGCGGAAAACATTTTTCTGTTAAACTCTGATTGAAGTAATTCATATCCTAGCATTTCGCTCCCCAAGTGGAATGAGCCACGCTCAGCATCGAGATTCAAAAAACGCAGCTTGCGAGCTCTCTAATGGAGAGTGAGTTAACCGCTCGGATGTGAAGATGGATCTTCCATCTGTGACTAACATCCATAAAAAGAGCTACTATATCTGAAGTGACATAGTTCCAGGGCGCTGCCATCACAGACTTTCTGTTCTTATCCGCTGTTGCAGAGTGGAAGTCACGACAATGGGATTGCCTAATACCGTTTCATAATCCTAGAGGATTACCCTTACATTTTCACAACAGCTTCCTCTGCAAATACGTGTGGCAGCTGCTCAGCAGTAGCATTGCAACAAACGCCGAAAGGACAGAGTTAATTGATTTTGGTTATGGCTAACAAACTACGACAGTTTTCATTCCGTACCCTGAAGTGGTACGGTGGGCCTCCTAAAGGGTAACGACCTCTCTCAAGCCAGGGAGATTAAGTGTGGTTTGGAGAAGGCGAGGGGTTTGGCGGCCGTGGCCTATGAAAGGATCTGTCCAGATATTCGTCGTAGTGCAGGAAAATGGAAAACCAAAGAAAACATTCTCAGCACAGCCGAAAGTGAGGATCAGCCCTGCACGTCCCGAATGTACAGGTCCTACCAAAAGTTTTCTTTTTGCTAGTTGCTTTACGTCGCACCGACACAGATAGGTCTTATGGCGACGATGGGACAGGAAAGGTCTAGGAATGGGAAGGAAGCGGCCGTGGCCTTAATTAAGGTACAGCCCAGCATTTGCCTGGTGTGAAAATGGGAAACCACGGAAAACCATTTTCAGGGCTGCCGACAGTGGGGTTCGAACCCACTATCTCCTGGATGCGAGCTCACAGTTGCGCGCTCCTAACCGCACGGCCAACTCGCCCGGTACCAAAAGTTTAAGGACACCTGCATATTTCATGAACGTGATTCCTGTCCTTAAACTCTTAGTCTCAGTCATACGATTGTTTACAGGGAACTAGAACATATTTAGAGGAACATTTCCTGAAATGTTTATTAAAATATCGCTCTTTGTTTTGAAGTTATTGAAGTTCTTGTTTATAACAATTGGAAAGGCTATTTTGTAATACTTGAGGAGATCTGGACAGTACAACATGGGGGTTACAGTAATAATTTTTGTCGTGGAGAAACACAGATATCTATAGAATATTTATAATTGTAATAGAGAAACAGAATATATTTCCACTTAAGAATATCCCCCGTCCGCCTCTTTGGTGTAGTGGTTAGTGTGATTAGCTGCCACCCCCGGAGGCCCGGGTTCGATCCCCGGCTCTGCCACGAAATTTGAAAAGTGGTACGAGGGCTGGAACGGGGTCCACTCAGCCTCGGGGGGTCAATTGAGTAGAGGTGGGTTCAATTCCCATCTCAGCCATCCTGGAAGTGGTTTTCCGTGGTTTCCCACTTCTCCTCCAGGCAAAGGCCGGGATGGTGCCTAACCTAAGGCCACGGCCGCTTCCTTCCCTCTTCCTTGTCTATCCCTTCCAATCTTCCCATCCCCCACCAAGGCCTCTGTACAGCATAGCAGGTGAGGCCGCCTGGGAGAGGTACTGGTAATTCTCCCCAGTTGTATCCCCCGACCCAATGTCTCACGCTCCAGGACACTGCTCTTGAGGCGGTAGAGGTGGGATCCCTCGCTGAGTCCGATGGAAAAACCAACCCTGGAGGGTAAACAGATTAAGAAAGAAAGAAAGAAAGAAAGAACATCCCCGTTTTATAGCTCGCAATAGAACCACAGACAGTGTTAAAAAACAAACTTTCCTTGACCTTGGATGCACAGAAGGCCCCTCAAGGTACCGAGATCATTTGTGTGTTACGTTGTAGCGGAATATCTGCAGTATAACGTAACACAAACACCATCTCAGGAGCTTCAGGGGCCTCCTGTCCAGCCAAGGTCAAGAGATGTTTGTTCTTTCACAACTTTCTGTGGTTCTGTTGCCATCTCTTAAACGGGGAATATTTTTAAATGGAGACATATTCAGCCCGGCTCTGCCACGAAATTTGAATAGTGGTACGAGGGCTGGAACGGGGTCCACTCAGCCTCGGGAGGTCAACTGAGTAGAAGTGGGTTCGATTCCCACCTCAGCCATCCTGGAAGCGGTTTTACGTGGTTTCCCACTTCTCCTCCAGGAAAATACCGGTATGGTACTTAACTTAAGGCCGCGGCCGCTTCCTTTCCTCTTCCTTGTCTATCCCTTCCAATTTTCCCATCCCCCACCAAGTCACAGCATGTGAGGCCGCCTGGGGGAGGAATTGGTCATCCTCTCCAGTTGTATAACCCGACCCAGAGTCTGAAGCTCCAGGACACTGCCCTTGCGGCGGTAGAGATGGGATCCCTCGCTGAGGCCGGGGAAAAACCAACCGTGGAGGGTAAGCAGATGAAGAAAGGAAGATCATATTCAGTTGTTCTATTACAACTATAAATATTGTTCAGTTATCTGTGTTTCTCCATAACAAAGATTATAAATGCAATCCCATATTCTACTGTCCAGATCTCCTGAAGTATTAAAACATGGCTATTTTCTTTCCAACTATTATATATTAAAAACATAGTAACTTCAAAACAAAGAGTGATATTATAATGACAACTAGCTGATGTACCCGTGCTTCGCTACGGAATTCAACATTGTATACAGAATTCTAGGTTAGGTAGTGTACGCGTTGTGAGCAAGATTGTCTTAAATTGCATAACTCTTAACGTTACCCTAGAAACGCGATGGGGAAGTCACCAAACGTCTTTTCTTTTGTGAAGACTGCGTTAGGGAATCTTAATGTAATGGTAGGCCCTCTTGCCTACCATCAGTCACAATCAATTCGGAGAGTTTTCATCATACTTAATCTCCATCTGCCTTTTTACATCCTCAGAAAGTCTGTTTTAGTGGTTTTCCCAACTGAAATCAACATAGGTCAGTACAATGACGCCAGTAGGAATGTCGCGATTAAAAGCAATGCTATCATATGAAATACTCGATCAAATTAAAAACCACACATTTTGTCACTTTTAAGGAACAGTACTACGCTGCCGATCTAACAGCCCGAAGTTCCAGAGCTGGAATGACCAGGCCGCAGACAGCCGTGAAGCGTGCACCATGAACACTCTTTAATTTCGGCTGGCAGGGGGGTGGGGCGTGTGAAGACGGGGTGAGGGGGCGAATAATTAGAGTCCGAGGGCAAAAACTATGCCCTCTTACTCATCTGTTCAATAGGAGTTCCCGAGGAGTCGGAAAAACTCAATTCAATGAACTGGCGGGGGGAAAATCTATCTGACTTGGAGGCAATTTTTTCCTCCAAGCCAGAGAAGAAAACCCCTCTTCACTGCTAATTTGGAATAAAATTAATGAAAAATGTAATGAAATGAAGTGGAAGAACCTTTTGATAAGAAACGGCTCTTTTCAGGGTTGAATTTTGAGTTATTTAGTGAATTGTGGTGCTATAATTTGGAATAGGCCGAAATTGTAATTCTAGACCAGGTTATAATATTACTACTACTACTACTACTACTACTACTACTACTACTACTGAGCCTGTGCCTTAAGTGTGCACACGGCCAGTGACACGGCTCATTCAAAACAGCGCGTCAGAGTAGGGATCGAATAGCTTGAATACTATGATGAACCAGTGTGTTACGTGCCAGTAGTATCAGAAAATGTATGAACCAGAGGAATGGCATGCTAAAGAAGAAAGTTACCTAACTCCCCACCTATTTCCCGCCAATATTTAGGCAGGCTGTTATACTCGGTACGCAGCAGTAATCCCATCTATCGGAGACGAGTGGCACCATAAGAGACAAAGAACATCATAACAAACAATGGTCAATGTAATGTTATTGTTGATCGGTGTTACGCGCTTTCGATATTGTAGGCCTTCACATTTAGTTTTCTTCCGACTTTGAAATAGGTCCCTCCCTACCACTATTATCATACACGGTACGGTAAAACTGAATAAAACATAAATGATCGGAAATTTTATTCTCTATAACTTTTGTTATGTAGTACTTTTCAATAGGAACAATACCATACGCATTTAAAAATTATATTTTAGGCACCTTCCCCTAAACTACAATTTCATCCTCCAGGGTGAATAAAATTGGTTATAGCTTAGACTATAGTTTCTTATTCCCCGACTCTATATACCGATTTTCATTAAATTCAGTAAACCCATTTTCTCCTGGCTCGGCACTGATATGGACTTAGCAACAAAAATACAAATTTATGAATGTCTGTGTTATCATAGCCGGTACGGTAAAAATGTATAAGACATAAATGATCGGAAATTTAATTCTATATAACTTTAGTTATGTAGTATTAATCGATAGGACCACTAATAATGTAAATATTTGGGAATTAAATTTTAGGCCTTCTCCTAAACTACCATTTCACTCAGCGTGAATAAAATGATCTATAGCCTACATTGCAGTGGCTCGTCCCTCGACTTTACATACCGATTTTCATTAAATTCTCTTCAACAGTTTGCTTGTGATGCGTATACATACATACATACATACATACATACATACATACATACATACATACATACATACATACATACATACATACATACATACATACATAGGCTACATACATACAGACATACAGACATACATACATACATACATACATACATACAGACAGACAGACAGACAGACAGACAGACAGACAGACAGACAGACAGACAGACAGACAGACAGACAGACAGACAGACAGACAGACAGACAGACAGACAGACAGACATTACGGAAAATTAAAAAATGCATTTCCTTGTTACTGTGGACATGACCGATACAGAAATACAATTCTTTTCAAATTCTGAGCAATGTACAGACAAAACTCTTATTATATATATATATATAGAGAGAGAGATTTCAGCAAAGGTCCCCCTAAATATGTACCACCTCCCTGTAAAAACCTCGTGAGCCCGAAACCAACATTTTAAGGATAGGAATTACTGTAGGTTCATGAAATTTGCAGGTAGGACCTGTAGAGCTGCAAGGCTAGCTGCTGTTAAGCCGAAGCCTACTCTACACATGGCTTGTACTTGGAAAGCAAAGTAAAGCAATCTCCGCACGGCGCATGAGGGACCTTCGAGAAGTAGAAGGTAAAAGTTTCCACTAATCCGTAACCTCGGAACTTAACAAGGGGAGGACACAGCTATGGGGTCACCGTTTTCGTTCAATCATTTGGGAGACTAATCTACGTAAAACATAAACAGATAGGCCTACGTGTCCGTGGGTTTGTGCCACTGGCCGTTTTTACGAGAAAATGGGCCTTTACATTTAATAGCCTGTGTACCTGTCGGCAGTTTGCGTGGGAGCATCTGTAGCACCGCCTGTGAAGTGGTCAGCATCCTTGACTTTCAAGGAGGCGTCCCAGGTTCGAGGCGCTGAGGCGCTTTATCTTTTAACTTTCTTTATTATAACTGGCTTTACGTCGCACCGACACAGATAGGTCTTATGGCGACGTTGGGAGAGGAAAGGGCTAGGAGTAGGAAGGAAGCGGCCGTGACCTTAATGAAGGTACAGTGCCAACTTGGCAGAGTCCATTCTGGCTCAGTCCGGTGGTGTTTGAAGGTGCAAAAATACGTCAGCCTCGTGTCGGTAGATTTACTGGCACGTAAAAGAACTTTTGCGGGACAAAATTCCGGCACCTCGGCGTCTCCAAAATCCGTCAAAAGTACTTAGTGGGACGTAAAAACTATTGTTATTATTATTGTTACGGTGATACCGTGGAACGCAGTGCTGTAAGAAGGTGCTGGGGTGAATGGGTGGACAGAGAAAAGATCGAAGCATAATTTAAAACACTAAAATTTGACATTTTATTTCTTTCCTTTCTTTTTTCTGACTTTAAACTTGATAAACAAATAACAGTTGAATAGAACAATGGTGAGCTCGTCAGCTCTTGTTACAATAGTGCTTTGAAAACCTAAACAATCAGGTACCATAGAGAAAATTACTGACATAATGATTTCAAAGAGGTGAGTTTGTCGCTCGAAAGTTACACTGTTACAAAGAGCACTTTTGCTCCACTCACTTATACTCAAGGAGACTGAACTCCCAAAATTTACAATATTCCAACCTCTCAAAAACACAAAATTTACAATATTCTAACCTCTCAAAAACACAAGTTTCCATTCCAAATTTTACATCAGATCATTACGAGAACAGTCCTTACTCTCTACCAGCTCGACAGTCTGATACACACTTGATTATGAATCTTTAGAAATTAAACAGGGGCAATAAGTGCCCGTACAAAATGGCCTTAGTGGTCAAAAGAAAAGGTTTAAGAAATCGGCCATAAACAAAATGCTGGGAGGCGAATCTTGAACTCCCTTGGAAATACACTTTGAAACATTTAAAATCCTATGGCTTATGGCCCTAACTTACTGAGGCTAAGCCTATACTACAGAGGGTGACTATTTGGAGAAAAACATTAAGTTCTAAAAGAAGAGATAAAATTTAAAATTTTACAAAATCATAGTCACCCATGTCATAAAGAAGGAAGAGCTAGAAATGCTAGCAACCTTAGAACACAAAAAATAAACTACAAACACTTCAGTTTAGAAAACTTGGAAAAAACAAAATTCCTATGAAAAAAATTGTTCATCCTCCTGCTAGAGGGGGTACATGAGTCAATAGTAGAGACATCTGAAGTTTAAGGTTCAAACTTCTTCCAATACACAGTTCAAAGTTCACTTTACAGATGGCCTTCTAAAAGGCGCTCAGTTTAAATGTACGGAGCAGGTGTACGTCCGGTACAATTATTATTATTATTATTATTATTATTATTATTATTATTATTATTATTATTATTATTATTATTATTATTATTATTATCATCATCATCATCTTGTTATTGTACTGGAAGCTGGTTCAGTCTTCGTATTATGATAGAAATCCTTCGTGACGGAGCTGGGCAACATACCCGGGCCAACTAGATCACGGCGGTGGTTTGTTGTAGAATATAAAAGAAGAATGGGCCCATGGACCAAACACATCAGGCGATGGAAGACAAACAGCTAGGCCCTCCCTTTACTTCCCTTCTCATCGGATATTGCGATATTCAGCGGTGAAAGCTGCGGCCGTGTCATTCACCTGGTTGCTTGCACTCCACACAAGTGGAGCAGCAGTTTCTTTACGCTCATTCATTAATTCCCTCGTTTAGCTTCCACTTGCGTTGCTATTTAAAGACTCACCATCGTCGGTGTTCTCTGGCTTTGAAGATATCAGTTATCGAGCAACAACTTTTATGGATTTATTTATTAGTAGGCTATGTATTGTATGGTATAAACCCAGTCCTATACATAGCAATAATTAAAATGTAAATATAAATACAAACAATTGACTGTGGTGCTTCTAGCTATCACATTATGGTGAAGATCTTTTCCGTTTATACAGATCACCACATACCTCGTGATCTGTCTGAACTCGATTTAATTCGGTCCAAATCTCCCGTGACTGAGAGGTTAATAGCCACGCACCCTTTCCGTGATTGACGGGACTTCAATTGACCACTGCTCCCGGAAAAAAGGCTAGGATATAAAAGATCAAGGTCAGGAACCACCCTTGTAGTGTGATTGCTGCCTGGGAGACTGATTACCTCGGGTCGAGTAGGAGTATTTCAGTCGCCTTGAAAAAGAATACACCGGGCGAGTTGGCCGTGCGCGTAGAGGCGCGCGGCTGTGAGCTTGCATCCGGGAGATAGTAGGTTCGAATCCCACTATCGGCAGCCCTGAAAATGGTTTTCCATGGTTTCCCATTTTCACACCAGGCAAATGCTGGGGCTGTACCTTAATTAAGGCCACGGCCGCTTCCTTCCAACTCCTAGGCCTTTCCTATCCCATCGTCGCCATAAGACCTATCTGTGTCGGTGCGACGTAAAGCCCCTAGCAAAAAAAGAATACTGCAATGTATTTGAAACGTCGGCAAACTGTACGTAATGTAAGATAACAACAACACGGTTCAACCCGGGAAGTAAACTAAATAAGTATACAAATAGTTTCTGGTTTATTCAACAGTCAGTTTTTTCCGCTTTCCGACAAGTTTTCATTTCGTGACTTACGGGATTTCAAAAAAAACTGATTCAATTTATTTTCGTTTGAATGGTTTAACTTCACAAAGAGGTTTTACTTTCATACAACTTACTCATTATAAGTGTCATCTAAACATACAAAAATTATTAAAGGATTTCTGATTTATTCCACATTGTTTAAAACGGATTATACGTATCGTACCCATAATAATAAACTGATATCCCAAACCTAACCTTCTCAATAAACCGTTCGCCACTGCGCTTGAAGAATCAATATAATACATCTCAGTGCACACGTTTATTCTTCGAGCCCACGCATTTGGAGGGACAAGCCGAACTCTTGTTCTGTTTACATCGACCTACCATCGCTGACGATGCCTATATGTTTTCATTCTTTAGTATTTTCTCAGAAATTCCGGACCTAACTGGCGGCTTCTGTCTATTCGTGAGTTGCGTAGGTACCTCAGAATCTCATTGTAGGAGTCCAATCGAATGCATTCCATGAAGTGACAATATCTCCTGCCTTTCTCCACCAGAGCACTTTCGTCACGCTGGTGGCTACTTTGTCTTCAGGTTTCACGTCACTGTCAACTAACTCAAACAGATGTCATGAAAGAGAGGTTTGTTTTGAACAGACAGATACCTCGTAAGGTGGCTTCGGCTAGGTGTTACAATTTTTGTTGTTGTTTTAGGTAAGGGCCCTGTAAAATCAAGCTCAACCGCCACACGTAATTAGGTCTGTGTAAATGTTGTAGGGTATAGTTTGCAATTAACTGGGGCTAGAATTACCCATCCGAGGCGGCTAAGGCGTGATCAATTCAACCGAAAGGACGTGGGTTCGATTCTCTGTTAGTAGGTCGAAAAATTCCACTTTAGAGAGCCACGTGGCCCTGAGGTTTACTCATCGTTCACCAAAAATGAGTACCAGGTTAATAACCGGGCATAGGGTTGACCACTGTATCCCACTTACGAGGGAACTGCTTGGGTTCAACCAGATAAATTTCAGTGAAACTTCGGTAAATGATCAATTAACACATGTCAAATTTAATGGTAAAAAAAACTGTTGCAAAACCAATGGCGATGTTATACTTGATTGCTGAAAAAATAACTAGGTGGCTCGGAGCACTTAGCTGATGATGACGTTACAGTGACATTGCGTGTGTAAGCCTACTGTAGAAATATACCGATAGTTCTATTTTAAAGCTACCTAAAACATTCGATACATAAAATGAGATTGTAGTAACGCGAACTGAATTTCAACCTCTACAAACCAATTTTATTAACACGTACATTATGTGAATATTATATCAAAATATTTGGAAATTAATAATAATATATCATTTATAATGTCCCCTAAGCGGTAGGATTTGCAGGTTACGTGATTAGGTAAGCCTACTCACTTCAGCATTTCCTACTCGGAACCATTGCCTCCATTAGGACTCATTTACCAGCCATTCACCCTCCACATTAGGTCTATCCGAGCTTGGGACCGGTACAGAGTTGATCTTGATTGCTCCCCTTATGGCTGGGTTTCACGATATCAATAGTTAAGAAAACCGCAGGTCGCGTGGCAATGATAACGATATTTACAGTCACGTAAATCTGGAGGTCCTGTGGCTAAAATCACGATATCAAGAGTCACGTAACTTACAAGATTGCTTCACCTTTCTACCGCCACCAAGCTGTGTGCCCGGGGCTGGACATATTCAATAGTGACTACAAACGGTAAAGGGTAATTGGCCCTTCGCCCAGGCGTCCGCGTCCACTGCATCGAACAGGGCCTTCCAAGGTTCTAAATCAAGAAAAACTGGCCTAAGATTTCAAATTGAAGCCGCCGTGACTTTAAGTTATTTACCATTCCGGAATTTCTTTGGAGTTGAAGTGGGGAAATAGCGGAAAACCACTTCGAGAATGGGCGGGAATTGTAATTTCCACCCACATCTACTCATGTGCTCGCCGTTCCACCCTTCACGCTAGGTTTGTCTGTCATATAGTCAGGAATCGAACCCCGAACCTACGGGAAGGAAACCTTACACTACAACTACTGCGTGTGTGTTTTTAGAACGATCTTTTTTTATCGCTTGCTTGTTTACATCGCCGAACTCGTGTATCTTCTAGAAAACGACAGTGATGATCTACACTACGATGGATGCTTTGCTTTGGAATAATGAGAAAGTGTAGGCGATATTTAATTACTAACTGAAATTCTAACCTAATTATTAGTGGCGATGATTGTATTATAAACCAGCGGTAATTTACTGCGCTGCCCCGCTCTGATAACTGAGTGGGTTACGAGGTCGCCATGGACTGCAGGGAATGTTTTAAGTCCATTTGTATGGCAGATTTTTAGGCCTGTGGTTCAAATCTCCACCTCCTGAAGAGACACATCATCTTTCGGCTTCAGTATAGAGTACAATATTCCCCAGTATAATACTAGATATAGCCTATTTCATGCCTCGAAAATTAAATTTGGAGATTTATGTAATATTCTCGCTACCATCGTGAAGTCAAATGGTAAGAGAACAGAGCGAGTTGCCTACGTGAGTTGGTCGCGGTGCTGTGAGTTTTCATTCGAGAGATGGCGGAATCGAATCCCACCGTAGGCAGCCCTGTTGGTTGTTTCCCTTTGTTTCCCATATTCATACCAGGCAAATGTTGGGCTGTAACTTAAAATTAGAGCAACGGCTGCTACCTTCCCAACCCTAGCCTTTTCCCCAAGTTTGCGTCGCCGGAAACCATCGATGTGTTAGTGTGACGTAAAGAACAATTAACAAAAACAATAATAATGATAAGATCAGATTGATAATAATCAATTAAAACACTCTTTTCCCTTTACTTTCGTTCACTTTATTACCCGGATCCATGGCTGAGTGGTTATCGTTTTAGCCTTCGGTACTCGGGACTCAGGATTCGACTTCCGGCCGGGTCGAAGTATCTTAATCTTGTATGTTAATTAGCGAGATACCCGTGCTTCGCTACGGTATTATACTAAAATTTATAATTGAATGCTTAACATTTTGGAATGTTCACTGTCGACTGGGCTCGTGAAATATATCCTCAATTTGTACATCAAACGGTTTTGTAGGAATGATCATTCTCCCCTAAGTGGTTTAGAATAGGAATTATTTAAACCCTACGTTAGTTATCATCTAGGACACAGAAGTGATCAACCTGCAAAAGTGTGACTTGTACATCGAACAGTATTAGAAGTGTAGAATGTTTTCTTAGATAACATCTAGCTCAAAGAAGACCAACCTCCATATATAACTTAAAGTTCGTACGTGAGAAACGTTTTGAAGTATACGATAATTGACACTTAGGACACCAAAATTCGCGATCTGACTGGTTTTCTGAGAGATTACGGCAAAGTTCCTCCCATTTTTCAATCTTTCTTTCCAGCAATCGATTTCGTACTTCCCGGGCTAGCTCCAGGTATTCCTCCCGGTCCGTTGGGTCTCTAAATCTTCCCCATCTTTTCCTATAAGCATTTTTAATATGGATAAAATCCTTCAGGAGATCCGGCGTGGTGTCGTCTTGGGTGCCTTGGCGGTACTGAACCCGCGGCCGGACTGCATTTGTAGTAATTATCCGGCCAAGACCCGTTTCCAGCGCGGTCCGCACATTTTGACGATGATCCAGAACATTATTATTATTATTATTATTATTATTATTATTATTATTATTATTATTATTATTATTATTATTATTATTATTATTATTATTATTATTATTATTATTATTATTGACTCCGCAGCAAGATGCAAGCCCGCTACTTGGCGGTAAATTACATCTGCTGCCATTGTCATTGCTGACAATGTGACCAGCACCATCGTCGCGCGTAGGCAAATGCGCGGGATTTCTGGCGATACGAATGATATACTTCCGTGCATTATTGCGCTTATTATAGAGGTGAATAATTGCACGGTCAATATCAATCTTATCGTTTATTTCATACTAGCTGATGTACCTGTGCTTCGTTACGGGATTCTCAGAAAGACTGACTTTGTGGCTTCCCTAACTGAAGTCAACATGGGTCATTACAGAAACGTCAGTAGGAAAGTGGCGATTAAAAGAAATGTTATCATCTACAATACTCAATCAAATGAAAAACCGCACATTTCTCACTTTTAACAAATAGTACTACGGTGCCGATCTAACAGTCCAAAGTTCCAGAACTGGAATGACCAGGCCGCAGACAGCCGTGAACACTCATCTACCATTATTCCGTTAAATGTGCACACTGCTCATTCCAATCAGTACCTCAGAGTGGGGATTGGATAGCTCGAATGCTATGATGAACCAGTGTGTTATGTACCAGAAGTATTAGAAAATTTATGAACCAGAGGAATGGCATGCTACAGAAGAAAGTTATCTAACTCCCCAGCTACTTCCCACCAATATTCAGGCAGACTGTTACACTCGGTACGACCGGGCGAGTTGGCCGTGTGGTTAGGGGCACGTAGCTGTGAGCTTGCAACCCGGAGATAGTGGATTCGAACCCCACTGTCGGCAGCCCTGAAGATGGTATTCCATGGTTTCCCATTTTCACACCAAACGCCGGGGCTGTACCTTAATTAAGGCCAAGGCCGCTTCCTTCACACTCCTAGCCCTTTCCTATCCAATCATCTCCATAAAACCTATCTGTGTCGGTGCGACGTAAGGCAAATTTAAAAAAAAATACTCGGTACGCAGCAGTAATCCTATCTATCCGAGATGAGTGGCAACAGAAAGCACAAAGCACATCACAACAAACACTGGTCAATGTAATGTTATTGTTGATAAATTTTATGAGCTTTCTATATTGTAGGCCTTCACATTTAGTTTTCTTTCGACTCTGTGATATTAGAGCATCTTATAAAATCATTTATAGCGTCCACTGTAGTTCCTTATTCTCGGACTTTACATACCGATTTTCATTAAATCGTGTTTACCAATTTTCTCGTGACTCGGCGCCGATATGGACTTGGTAACAAAAATCCAAATTCATGAATATCTCTGCGATCATAGCTGGTACGGTAACAATGTATGAGACATAAATGATCGGAAATTTAGTACGAACTTATATAACTTTAGTTATGTAGTATTTATCGATACGACCACTAATAATATCATTATTTGGGAATTAAATTTTGGCCTTCCCCTAAACTACCATTTCACTCAGCGTGAATAAAATGATTTATGGCCTAAATTATAGCGACTTATTCTCCGACTTTGCATACTGATTTTCATTAAGATAGGTCCACTAATAACATAAATATTTGGGAATTCCATTTTAGGCCTTCCCCTAAACTATTTTTTCTCAGCGTGAATTCAATTATTTATGGCCTAGATTGTAGCGACTTATTCTCCGACTTCACCTACCGATTTTCGTTAAGATACGACCATTAATAACAAATATTTGAGAATTAAATTTAAGGCCTTCCCCTAAACTACCATTTCACTCGGTGCGAATCAAATTATTTATAGCGTAGATCGTAGCGACATATTCCCCGAATTTGCATGCCGATTTTCATTAAGGTACTACCACTAATAACGATAATATTGGAGAATTAAAATTTAGGCCTTCCCCTAAACTACCATTTTAGTGAGCGTTAACAAAATTATTTATGGCCTAGATTGTAGCGACTTATTCCCCGACTTTGCATACCGATTTTCATTAAATTCTCTTCATCCGTTTTCTCGTGATGCGTGTACAGACAGACAGACAGACAGACAGACAGACAGACAGACAGACAGACAGACAGACAGACAGACAGACAGACAGACAGACAGACAGACAGACAGACAGAAATTACGGAAAAGTAAAAAGTGCATTTCCTTATTACTGTGGACACGACTGATACAGAAATACCATCCTTTTAAAATTCTGATCAATGCACAGGCAAAACTCTTATTTTATATAAATAGATGTGTTTAAATTTTTATTTATATGCCAGGAGAATCTACTGTAATCTAACTTTAAGTTCTCCAAAGGAAAATATGGCCCTTGAAAACGAACCCAGGAAAGATTAAAAATGGTCGGTTTATGATCAGAATCAAGTACATTATGAACAGTAAAATCAGTTGGTCTCAACTCTTTTTTTCACCCCACCGCCGTTAAGTTGATTCCCCCACCCAAAAAAGGCGTGTTTCTTTATGTTTAAAGGAGATTCCAAATACCAATATTCACGTCTGTTACCTGCAGTTTTGAGATAGAAGTATCCCCATAAAAGGAATTCACATTTTTCACTTCCTTTCACACTCCCCCCCCCCCCCCGTAAGAGAATTTCCCGGAAAAAATACTTGTTTCTTTATTAATAAAGGATCTTCCAAATACCAATTATCACAACTGTAACATCTTTAGTTTTGGAGATATGTGTCCTCATAAAAGGAATTCAACTCCTTTTCACCCCCGCCCCGCAAGATGATTTTCCCCCCAAAATGCGTTTTTCTTTGTTTTTAAAGGAGATCCAAATACCAATTTTCACGTCTGTAACAACTTTAGTTTTTATTAGATGTATGTATCCTCATACAATTAATTCAATTATTTTTTCAATACTTTAACCCCCCCCCCCCGTTCATGGATTTTCCTAAATCAAAGGAATACGTGTTTCTTTACTTTTATGACAGATCCCAAATACCAATTTTCACGTCTGCAACATCTTTCGTTTTTGAGATAATAGTATATTTAACAAATAATTAAACTAATTGTTCTATTCCCCCCTCCCTTAAGTGGATTTCCGAAAACAAAAAATACGCATTTCTTTATTTTTTAAGGAGATTCCAAATACCAAATTTCATGTCTGTAACATCTTCAGTTTTTGAAATATCAGTATCCTAATAAAAAGAATTCAACCCCATTTTCAGTCATTGTAACCCCCACCCAAGTGGTTTTTCCGAAAACAAAAAATACATGTTTCTATATTTTTAATAGAGATAAAAAATACCATTTTTCAGTTCTGTAACATGTTAAGTTTTTTGATATGTATTGTAGACATACTAATTTTAAAATTTCACCCCCTTTTTAGTTCTCCTTAAGTGGAGTTTCCGAAAACAAATCACCTATGTTTCTTTACTTTTACAGGAGATTCCAAATACCAATTTTTACATCTGTAACATTTTATGTTTCTTTTGTTTGCTAGGGGCTTTACGTCGCACCGACACAGATAGGTCTTATGGCGACGATGGGATAGGAAAGGCCTAGGAGTTGGAAGGAAGCGGCAGTGGCCTTAATTAAGGTACAGCCCCAGCATTTTCCTGGTGTGAAAATGGGAAACCACGGAAAACCATATTCAGGGCTGCCGACAGTGGGATTCGAACCCACTATCACCCGGATGCGTTTTATGTTTCTGAGATATACTGTAGATATAGTCTTTCTAAAAATTCACCCCATTTGTTATTACTCCTGTTTAACCCCCATTAATTGGATTTTCCAAAAACAAAAGAATACGTGTTTCCTTATTTTTAAGGGAGATTCCAAATACCAATTTTCAGGTCTGTAATATCTTCAGTTTCTGAGATATAAGTATCCTCATTAAAGGCATTCAACCTCTTTTTCACCCCTCCTAGTGGGATTTTCCAAAAACAAAAAAATACGTGTTTATTTATTTTTAAAGGAAATTCTAAATACCCATTTTTACATCTGTAAACTTTTAAGGTTTTGAGATATAGATACAATCATTTTAAAAATTCACCCCCTTTTCACCCCCATAGCGACGGAATATCCAAAAATCCTCTCTTAGCGAGCACCTACATTGTAATATAAATTAATCCTCAAAATTTCATTCCTTTATGTCCAGTAGTTTTGGCTCGGCGATGATGAATCAGTCAGTCAGGACATGTTATCTATATATATAAAATAGCTTGTCCTGACTGACTGACTGACTGACTGACTGATTCATCATCGCCGAGCCAAAACTACTGGACATAAAGAAATGAAATTTTGGGGATAAATTCACATTATGATGTAGGTGCTCGCTAAGAGAGGATTTTTGGATATTCCTTCGGTAAGGGGGTGAAAAGGGGGGGTGAAATTTTAAAATGAGTGTATCTATATCTCAAAACTTTAAACGTTTATAGATGTGAAAATTGGTATTTAGAATCTTCTTTAAAAATAAGGAAACACGTATTTTTTTGTTTTCAGAAAATCCCAATAGGAGGGGTGAAAAAGGGTGGAAATGGGGAAAAATGGGTTGAATACCTTTAATCAGGATACCGGTACTTATATATCAGAAACTCAAGATATTACAGACCTCAAAATTGGTACTTTTGATCTCTTTTAAAAATAAAGATACACGTATTTTTTTGTTTTTGGAAAATCCAATTAATGGGAGGGTGAAAAGGGGGTGAATTTTTAAAATGAGTGGATCTATATCTCGAAACTTTTAAAGTTTGCAGATGTAAAAATTGGTATTAAGAATCTTCCTTAAAAATAAAGAAACACGTATTTTTTTGTTTTCGGAAAATCGCAATAGGAGGAGTGAAAAGGGGGTGAAAATGGGTTGAATGCCTTTAATGAGGCTACTTATATCTCAGAAACTGAAGATATTACAGACCTGAAAATTGGTGTTTGGAATCTCCGTTAAAAATAAAGAAGCACATATTTTTTTGTTTCTGGAAAACCCAATTAAGGGGGGTGAAAAGGGGGGTAATATTTTAAAATGAGTGTATCTATATCTCAAAACTTTTAAAGGTTATAGATGTAAAAATTGGTATTTAGAATCTTCATTAAAAATAAAGAAACACGTATTTTTTTGTTTTCGGAAAATCGCAATAGGAGTGAAAAGGGGTGAAAAATGGGTTGACTGCCTTTAATGAGGCTACTTATATTTCAGAACCTGAAGATATTACAGACCTGAAAATTGGTGTTTGGGATCTCCTTTAAAAATAAAGAAACACGTACTTTTTGTTTGTGGAAAATCCAATTAATGGGGGGGTGAAAAGGGGATGATTTTTTAAAATTAGTGTATCTATATCTCAAAACTTTTAAAGTTTATAGATGTAAAAATTGGTATTTAGAATCCCCTTTAAAAATAAAGAAACACGTATTCTTTAGTTTTCGGAAAATCCCAATAGGAAGGCTGTAAAAGGGTGAAAAATGGGTTGAATGCCTTTAATGAGGCTACTTATATTTCAGAACCTGAAGATACTACAGACCTGAAAATTGGTATTTTGGATCTACTTTAAAAGTAAAGAAACACGTATTTTTTCGTTTAAATCGAAATATTGGGGGGTGAAAAGGTGGGGTGAATTTCTTAAAATGAGTGCGTCTACATCTTAAAACTTTAAAATTTACAGATGTAGAAACTGGTAGTTAAAATCTCCTCTAAACATAAAGGAACACGTATTTTTTGTTTCCTGTAAATCCTAATAGGACGGGTGTAAAAGGGGTGAAAAAATGGATTGAATGCCTTTAATGGGGATACATATATCTCAGAAACGAAAGATATTACAGAACTGAAAATTTGTATATGGGATCTCCTTTAAAAATAAAGAAACACGTAATTCTTAGTTTTTGGGAAATCCAATTAATGGCGGTTAAACAGGAGTGACAAATTGGGGTGAATTTTTGAAAGACTATATCTACAGAATATCCTGGAAACGTAAAATGTTACAGACGTAAAAAGTGGGTGTTTGGAATCTCCTGTAAATGTAAAGAAACAGAGGTGATTTGTTTTTGGAAACTCCACTTAAGGGGAACTCAAAAGGGGTGAAATTTTAAAATGAGAATTTTTACAGTATATCTAAAAAAAACTTAACATGTTACAGAAGTGAAGGTATTTTTTATCTCTATTAAACATAAAGAAACGTGTGTTTTTAGTTTTCGGAAATACCACTTGGGTGGGGGGGGGGTGGTAAAAGTGACTGAAAATGGTGTTGAATTCTTTTAATTAATCTACTGATATCACAAAAATGAAGACGTTACAGACGTGAAATTTGATATTTGCAATCTGCTTTAAAAGTAAAGAAACACGTATTCTCGGAAAATCCAATGAAGGGGTGGGGGGTGGGGGGAAGAATTGAAAAATTAATTGGCTTAATTGTATGAGAATACATACATCTAATAAAAACTCAAGTTGTTACAGACGTGAACATTCGTATTTGGATTTCCTTTAAAAACAAAGAAAAGCGCGTTTTGGTGGGGAAACCATCTTGGAGGGCGGGAGTGTAAAGGAGATGAATTCCTTTCATGAGGACACATAAATCAAAAACTGAAGAAGTTAGAGTCGTGATCATTGGTATTTAAGAAGATCCTTTACTATTAAAGAAACAAGTATTTTTTGCGGGAAAATTCACTTCGGGGGGGGGGGGGGGGAGTATTGGGATATGAAGTGCAGAAAGTAAATTATTTTTATTGGGATACTTATATCTCAAAACTGAAGGTAATAGACGTGAACACTGGTGTTTTGAATCTCCCTTAAACATAAAGAAACAAGCATTCTTTTAATTTTCGGGGGGGGGGGGGGTGGCGGTAAATAAACTTAACGGCGGTGGGGTGTAGAATTAGGTGAGACCAATTGATTTTAGATGTTATTAATATACTTATAAGGATCCTCCGTTGCTCAGGCGGCAGCGCGCCGGCCTCTCACAGCTGGGGTGGTTCAAATCCCGGTCACTCCATGTGACATTCGTGCTGGACAAAACGGTGGCGGGACAGGTTTTTCTCCGGATACTCCGGTTTTCCCTGTAATCAGCCATTCCAGCAACACATAATAGTAATAATAATAATAATAATAATAATAATAATAATAATAATATTCAGGACCGTCGTCAAATGTGCGGACCGCGCTGGAAACGGCTCCTGGACGGGAAATGACTAAGAATGCATTCCGGCCGCGGGTTCAGTGCCGCCAAGGCACCCAATATGACACCACGCCGGATCTCCTGAAGGATTTTATCGATATTAAAAATGATTATAGGAAAAGATGGCTAAGATTTACGGACCCATCTGACCGGGAGGAATACCTGAGCCTAACCCGGGAAGTACGAAATCGATTGCTGGAAAGAAAGATTGAAAAATGGGAGGAAACGTGCCGTAAAATAATAGAAAACCAGTTAGATCGGGAATTTTGGTGGATTCTCGCAGAAAACGAGTCAGATCGCGAATTTCGTCGGATTATATATCTAAAACAATAAGCATTCAATTATAAATTTCAGTATAATACCGTAGCGAAGCACGGGTATCTTGCTAGTTTTATATATATAGATTTCCATTCCTCGGAGAGTGGATGTTGGTGTTGTCCGGAACATTCGTGCAACTCACACACCACACAACTCTATCCTCGACACTAACCACAGTAACACGCAGTTTCCCATGCACGGTAGACGGCGCCACGCTCATCGAATTGTCTACCTTACACAAGGCTAGCAATAGCCAAACAAAATTAAATTGTCACTATTCATTTTACTTTTCTTTCTTTATTAATCCGGATACCCTCCAGGGTTGGTTTCCCCTGCCTCAAGGGCAGTGTCCTGGAGCGCGAGACTTTGGGTCGAGGGATACAACTGGGTAAAAGGACCAGTGCCTCGCCCAGGCGGCCTCACCTGCTATGCTGAACAACAGGAGCCTTGGGGGATGGGAAGATCGGAAGGGGCAGACAATGAAGAGAGAAGGAAGCGGCCGTGGCCTTAAGTTAGGTACAATCCATGGCATTTGCCTGGAGGAGAAGTGGAAACCACGGAAAACCACTTCGAGGATAGCTGAAATGGGAATCGAAGCCCCGTCTACTCAGTTGACCTCTCGAGACTAAGTGCACAACGTTCCAGCCCTCGTACCACATTTTAAATTTGGTGGCAGACCCGGGAATTGAACCCGGGCCTCTAGGGGTGGTAGCAAATCACACTGACCACTACATCACAGAGGCGATAATCCGCAACAATAATTTTGTAGTAGAACGTTCCGAGTCCTTGGCTGAATAGACAGTGTAGTGACCTTCCGTTCAGTGAGCCCTGGACTTCATTTTCGGCCGGATCAAGGCTTTTAACTGCGTTTGGTTAATTCTTCTGGTCTCGTCTTATTACTCTTCATCTACATTGCAATACACCACATAACCAGTCACCACAGGAACAAGGAATAGTGAATACATCTCTCCACATGGTGTTGGCGCCAGAAATGCCATTCTGTCGTAAAGCTGCGCCAATCCATATCACGTTCCGACCCTAATAACTGGAAAAAAAGCGAAGAAGAGGAAGAGGAGGAAGAAGAAGAAGAATACTGTAATAGAATGTCAAAGGTGTTCCGATTTGAAATATTTTTATCAACGTTTCGATATATTAATGATTTTTAAAGGCTGCTTTCATACATGACTTTTTAAATTTTAGTTACCGAAGACTTTTGTGTTATCCGCTCTCGTCCCCAGTGTATGCTACGGTTCTGGTATATGACCTGGTTATAAGGAGGGGTTGACGAGTCACGTGTTGCTCCTGGCATCCAATCTACCAGATGGCGTATAACCTACCTACCTTGGCGTATAACGGCCGGCCCATACTAACCCACCTGTCACTGCTGCTGCTGCTGCTGCTGCTGCTAAGAAGACAAGGCATCAAATTGTCTCAAATTCTGCCAGACTGACTGTAGGAAACATTTTCGGTGTCTTTTCATTTCCTTTTCTTCTTCGGTTACTTGCGGGCAATCGTCCCTTTGCTATGTCCAACAGATAGTGAATTAAAGCTGTTATTATGCTTGATATCCAGGATATAGCTAGGAAAGATCCATCGACAGTCCAACGTACACTATCTCACCCACGATGAGAAACCGTAACCTGTACGGAGTGTATAAGGACGAGATGGACCTAGAAAGGATATCAGAAGCAGTTTTATAACAACATGTCCCTGGATATGACATTGGAAACTACAGAAAAGAATTTCCAGGATATATGGCGGTAGCCCTCGAACCCGTCCGCCTCTGTGGTGTAGTGGTTAGTGTGATTAGCTGCCACCCTCGCAGGCCCGCGTTCGAATCCCAGCCCTGCACAAAAATTTGAAAAGTGGAATGAGGGCTGGAACGAGGTCCACTCAGCGTCGGGAGTCAACTGAGTAGAGGGGGAGGGGGTGTTTTAGTTCGCACCTCAGCCATCCTCGAAGTGGTTTTCCGTGGTTTCCCACTTCTACTCCAGGCAAATGTCGGAATGGTACCTAACTTAAGGCCACGGTCGCTTCCTTCCAATCTTCCCATTCTCCCCACAAGGCCCCTGTTCAGCATAGCACGTGAGGCTGCCTGGGTGAGGTTCTGATCCTCCTCCCCAATTGTATCCCAGGACCCAGTGTCTCACGCTCCCGGACACTGCCATTGAGGCGGTAGAGGTGGGATCCCTAGCTGAGTCCGAGGGAAAAACCAACCCTGGAGGGTACACAGATGAAGAAAGAAAAAAGAAGGACTCGAATCCACTTGTCTTAAGGGTGCATGGATAGTAAACAACTAATTAATATGGCCAAAGACAAATTATTGGCAGGAGAAAAGTGGAAGGTAAAGGCTTCCGATATTCGTAACCTCCGCACTAAATGAAATAGAGTGCTTAGTTTTATGCCCGGTCACTTTTACCCCCAGGAATTAACGTGGTACTTACTTCTTTTGTGCAGGTTGAGGGATACTCAGAGCTTGACTCTTTAGCTGGATGATCAGCGTAGTAGCCTTCTGTTCAAATGTTCCCGGGATCTATTCCTGGCCGAACTGGCTATTTTAACCTGTCCCATCGCCGCCACAAGACCTATCTGTCGTGCGACGTAAAACAAATTGTAACAACAACAATATTTACACACATTACACTACTAACCAGCACAGAAACACACAATAGTGAATACATCACTCCACACAGTGTTGGCGTCAGGAAGGTTATACAGCCTACGGCTTAGTCAACATTCGTACGAACATTTCCATTCGTACGCACCCGGATAACTGGGAAAATATCTTATGATGACGATGAGACAGGAAAGGACTATGAGTGGGAAGGAAGCGACCGTGGCCTTAATTAAGGTACAGCCCCAGCATGTGCTTGGTCTGAAAATGGGAAACCACTACAAAAACAATCTTCAGGGCGGCCATCAGTGGGGTTTGAACCCACTATCTCCCGAATGCAATCACAGCTGCACACCCCTAATTGCAAGGCCAACTCGCTCGGTAGTTTTCACTTTTTAATAACTATTGGACCGTAAGTTATTACCTTACACGTGTGGAGGTGTGCGACTGCCTTGGTATTCGACAAGTATCTTGTTCCTTGAAACAGAAGTTTGGTCTACAAATATATAATTTAGGTCTAAGGATGAACCGAAGTCAGATGGAAATGGAAAGAATATTGCTGCAATAATAATAATAATAATAATAATAATAATAATAATAATAATAATAATAATAATAATAATAATAATAATAATAATAATAATAATAATAATAATAATAATAGAATCCTTAATTTTAAAATACACGAAATAAAGTGCACTTAAGTGATATTTTATTTTCATCTGTATTCCAGCCTCGTCATCTTCCTTTGCACTTACTGTATAAATCTACTACTCCACTAACACACTCATTCAGCCCAGATAATAAAGGGGTGCGTTCAACCGTCATTTCCGTACGTTATAAGGGTGTAAAGGGACGCGTAAATAAAAAGGACAGGAAGGACTGGATATTGCAAGGACCTGTTCCGGGTGGAAGGCTGCCTAAATTAGGTGTAGAGAAATCAGCCGATTAATGACATCATTCCTTCCACAGAAATGTTACAGTATATCATCTCTACTACGAATCGTACGCTCTAATACTCAAAGCCGTTAATGCCAAGGAACTATCACACAGAAAAAATATATCAGGGTTTGTATTTCCTTCATAAAATAAGAAATAAATACTAGACATGACGATAGGAAAATTAGAGAATAAAAATACCATTTGTATTACGAATGTAACATACAGTAGACTCGCAGATACCCAGTAGAACACCGAAAACAAACACAAATTCACACAAGAACTCTCCAACAAAGTTATGTAATCAAGTCATAGATACGGATATCTTTAACATGTCGGAAAGTCAGTTTGTTACATCCTGTGATAGAGTGTTACAACATTGTGTTGTTAAACAAACGATGCTTTGAGATTTAATTTGCACCCAGCCATTTCCCTTTCCTCTATCTTTTTATTCTGAAATTATTTTCTGATAGTTCATAGCGTTCACACATATATTTACAATTTTCTTTACGTCATACCAACACAGATATGTCTTATGGCGACGATGGGACAGGAAAGGGCTTGGAGTGAGAAGGAATCGACCGTGGCCTTGATTAAGGTGCAGCCCCAGCATTTACCTGGTGTGAAAATGGGAAACCACGGATAAACATCTTCAGGGATGCCGACAGTGGAATTCGAACCCACTATCTCCCGAATTGAAGCTGACAGCTTCGTTCCCATCGACCACCTTCAGATACCACCGAAATTAGCCGAACTCGAAACCGCCACATCAGTTACCCTAGGCTGTACACTGGTCACGAGTCCTAACTGACAGAATAAAGGAACAAACGTTGAAGGGCTCAATCGTCCGGCTCCTTGGCTGAGTGGTCTTAAGTTCATAGGGCCCCGGGCATTGTTAATTCTTCTCGCTCGTGGACTCTATGTGTGTGTGTATTCGCCTCAGTACACATCTGTCCATCTAGAAACAACACATCATTCTATCAACCACCACAGAAACACGCACTGGTGATTACATTCCTCCACATAGGGTTGGCGTCAGGAAGGGCATCCGGGCCATAAATCTGAGCCAGATCCACAGGAAGTTCCGACCCCAAGAAATTGAGGATATTATCAGGAAGAAGAGGAATAAGAATAATTGAGTGGCTCAATCCTAGTCCATAACAGGCTATGATGGTTATGATGATGATTGTAGTTGTTGTTTTAAGGGGACACACTATAAGATCGTCGGCCTCGACGGAAGTTACTGAGAGAGGTATTCATCCTAATAAAAATAATGATTGGTTTTACATCCCACTAACTTCCCTTTCCATTTTTCGGAGACGCCGAACGCATTAAAAAAATAATGAATGAGCAGGTATATTAATTATAAATATTATAATTTTATTCAATTAGCTCCGAGTTTCATATAGCTACAAAACAATGTACCCGTCTGGTAGTGATATGGCAAGTTTAAGTTCCAGTCTATAGACTTCTGTTTTGTATTTTATATTTGTTTATGACAAGTGATTCTTAGTGTCTGCTCCGAAAGTTCGCATTCTGTTTCTAGCGTTTTAAACACAACCCAATACCTCTAACGGAACTCATTACCTCGAACGACTAATCGAAACAGACATAGCAGGAGTCAATCGCCTACAAAGCAAGCAAGCAGGCACGAATGTAGTTTTACGCGACTGTTGATGTCGTGATCATGCCCACGGAGCCTTTCATTTTACGTGGACTGTCAGTCTGAGTAGCTCATATGATAAGCGTTGGCCTTCTGAGCTCAAACTGGCTGGTTTTTGCCAGCTCAGTCTGGTGGTATTTTAAGGTTCTCGAATACTCAAGTCTCGAGTAGGTAGATTTACTGGCACGTAAAAGAACTCCTGCGGGACAACATTCTGGCACCTTGGCGTGTCTGAAAACTGTAAAATGAGCAAGTGGACATAAAACCATTTACATTATTATTATTAGTAGTATTTAAGTGGATTCCGAACCATAGGGACATGACTTTTCATTACAAGAATTCCTCATGCATTGGCCCCTATTCGAACTGCTGCCACCTTGGTGAGAAACCAGCGACGGTGTCACTCGGCTAGCACGCTCCTGGTCATACACTAACGTTCTCATAAGCGTTCAAAATCACCCACATGACGTATTTTTAACATGGAGGAGTGGTAATGACAATTCTATCTTGTGTCAAGTTCGCCTGTTGTTTTATGTGGTCCAAGTCCGAGGCTTGAGGACGCAATCAAGCTATTCTAATGATCCTGATTATAAAACCACGTATATTGGAGGGTGCAAGGGTGGATAAGCGAATGGTCTCGTTAGGTCTGTTTACCTCATCTGGCTAATATCTCATTTACTCAGAACTAATAGGCTATAATTCTGCATGATAACCATGTAGCATAATGGTTCAATGAGAATTATCTCTATTATTGCAAGCCGCTTAATGTCACACTGGCACATCGAAGGTAATTACATTAATATGGTAAGTTATTTATGCCATTTGATTCGTCTAAATGTCCAAGTTAGTTTCTTTCAGAAATGTTTTATACATGGAGTTTGTTGGTCTCCAGAAGAGAAGTGATACACGTTAGCCGTTGATGGACAAGCAAGAGAGAATTTGTCAGTTTGGCCTGATGTACTCCATAACGTCAACACTGGAAGAATATATGGTTGAGGTCTTGTTTTCTGTCTGTCGCATGTAGAAAATGGTGTTTCAACAATGTTGATCCCGTAGGGAAAATTCCATGATTTAGGCGCTTTGGGAGCTAGTTCTATCTGGTGTACCGTGAGCGTCAGTGCTCCTTTCTGTTTCTGCGTTGTTTCCCATTTATTGAACCATTGGGTGTATTGATATTTCCTTCAGCATCTATCTACTATCATTCCTCTCTTTTGTGAAAATGAAAACCTACAACCTGTTTTCCAGTCATTGACCGGGTCAGGGATGTAATGAATGAAACATATATAGGCTGTTATTACAATGGGGTCGCCACTCCCAAGGTGATTTTTATTGAGTGATAAATGCGATGAAATGATAATGGAGAGTGTTGCTGGAATGAAATATGACAGGGAAAACCGGAGTACCCGGAGAAAAACCTGTCCCACCTCCGCTTTGTCCAGCACAAATCTCACATGGTGTCACCGGGATTTGAACCACGGTATCCAGCGGTGAGAGGCCGACGCGCTGCCGTCTGAGCCACGGAGGCTCCTCCTCTCTTTTGTATTATCCTTTATATGTCGATCCGGTCCAGTTTGTTAAGTAGAAAAGTCGCCGAGACGGATCACTCTGGCGTGAAGATTTGTACCCTGTGTCCCTGTGTTTCATTGTGTAACCCCCTTTAGATTTTGTATGATTCTCATCCCTAATTGTCTTGATGACACCACAAGTATGGTCTACCCTAGGTGTATATTGTTTGTAAATAGTCCGTGTATTATTGAGCATTTATCCTTATAGTCTTGTCTATCGAGCAGAGCATCAGAGTACTCAGTCTAATATTCTTATATGACAACTTTACGGGAAGGTTTTCTCCTCTAAACTGTGTGAATGGTCTAGAGGAGGACGAAGAGGAAGAGAAAGTGCTAACATTTCTAGTGATCTCATTGTGTGATACTACCCTCCTGAACAACTGACTTACAGTCATTATAGATCATATCCCTCAGTTTATCCTTTTATCCAGGCTAACTTAATGGGCAAAATAAAATAAAGCCCAATCAACATCATCAAGAAGGAAAGAAGAAACCATTGGGTGTAGGGTTGTTTGTATTGGTGTTGTCTGATAGCCCATGGCGTTAATAGGTATGCTCAGTGGTTGGCCAACTTTTAAAATAATATACGTAAACAATATATTCTGGTAGGCCTATCACATTTTAAGAGGAAAATTTAATTTGGATAATCAGGTACTTGACAGGCAGATGCTCTTCTAGCTTTTACTTGGAAGATGATAACCCTATGTTCTATTCAGTGGTTCACACACATATTTGACTCGCGAACCCTTTTCACGAACATCTGAATTGAGTGAACCTCTTATTAACATACAGAATAATTAACAACCTTATAATAAGCTAAAGTTGTCTAACGATCCCCCCCTCACCCAGAAATGACAAAACATTGTTTAAAGCATTGAAACTGCATACGTTTCAATAATACGTTTATTTTACATTTAAAATTAAAATCGAAATTTAAAATTTCCCCACATTTTAAGTCAAGTTTTTGTTCACATATTTCAATTTAAACATACAATGGAAAATGACATGTTTCATATATTGAAGGAATTCCACACGCGTGTAAGTTGCAGGATGGTTTCAATATTTAAAATTTTCTCTCCTAGCCTAAAAGTTTTCATTGTAGGCTTACTCGCCTGTTCATTTGAAATACAATAAGAAGGATGCTCTTGCTCTGGTTGACACCGTCAAAGTCTTCTCCTTATGACAGACTGTGGAAGTTACTCCCCGTCACTAGAATATAAACACACGCTTCATTTAAAGAAAACCGTATGTCTAATCCACATGGAGTCATAGTTAATTTAGCTCGATATTCCAGGTATAACTTGTTATAATAATGCTGTAGCAATAAAACACTCAAAATCTGCCATTAGAAAAACATTTTGGTGAACCACATTTTGGGAAACCATGTTCTGTTATATACCAATTCGAAGGGGTGTGTGTGTGTGCGTCTGTGTGTGTGTGGTTGTGGAATGGTGAGTATAACATTTTCTTTTAACTGAGAGCGAGAGAGAGACAGAGAGATCCTCATTAATGCCTGCATTGTTTCATTCTGACACCGCAAGTTGTTAGATCTCCTTCTGGGATAAGGAAGATACGTCTTTTGTTT
This sequence comes from Anabrus simplex, assembly GCF_040414725.1. NCBI lineage: Eukaryota > Metazoa > Arthropoda > Insecta > Orthoptera > Tettigoniidae > Anabrus > Anabrus simplex. The sequence continues at coordinate 680,554,784 of NC_090266.1, forward strand.
CCCACAGTTACCACGTGTATTGTTATAATATTATTATGCTCTCCATTTTTGGTTGTACGGCGACCCTTATTTAAAAAGGAGCACAGGAGTATATCGTTAACTTTATTTACTGTGTGCTTGCATCAATTTCTTAAGACTTCACAGATTCGTTAACATAATTTAACTTCATTCTTTTTTTCAGAAGCTTCCTCGTCACCGAAAGATGTACACATAAAATATTTAAATTTTATTCTAGTTTCAGAAGCTATACGGGTCAGTAGTTGCTCACTTTTAGTTGTTCTGAGAGTTCAAAGACCAAGAACGAGACCAAACGGATTGCTCCTCCCGGTTAGGCGGAGAAGCTGCCTTATAACCGTACGTTAGGTTAGTACAATTGCAGTATTCCATCTTTGTAAATGTATCTCTTTGGAATACAAGGTTCCTACCTTCACGTTACCTGCCTAGCCTGTTGATTGGCTCTCCCCCGCGACAAGCAGCAGCGGCGGCTGCCACATCTTGTGGAGTTCCTCGGCAGTTGGCCGCTGTCCTCAATGGTTGTTGGTGTCTTCTAATGCTCGCTCGTGTGCATGTGTCTGAACTGCCCATGACAGGTACGATTTGTGGAGACAACTGTCAAAGGAACCGGCAATTCTTCCTGAATACAGAATCTCACTCTTAATTCTGTTATCCTGCTCGACTGCTCTGTTGCATATTTTGTCTCTTTTGAAGAGGATTTTGAACGTCTTTTCAGTTTCCTTTGTTTGTCGGCCGTACAGTAACTGTTTAAGGGTAAACTCAGAGACTCCGTCCAAGGATGTTCGTGCGTGTGTGTGAGTGAATGCGTTAGTATTGTATGGTCCCATGAGCGAACATATGTGGAATATTGTCACAGGGACAAGTATATAATTTGGAAGGTAAGTTCTAATTGACGTGCGTCTTATTTCCAATCCGTAATATGGAATACAGTGGCGACTTGCTACAACGCCGATTATTTCTACATGTATTTCATTGCTATTGGATCTTTACTCTTATTCGCTGTATGATATATTAAAAGTGTGTAGGTGTGCAGTGAGAGGAGTTCTACACATTCTCTTTTCATTGAATTGTCATGCAAGGTCTCCGTAACTTTGAAGCTAGAGAACGAGACCTTGATATACATTATTTTTTGGAGTTTGTAAATAGGTATTAATATATGCTTAACTTCTTAGAAGTGTGATATTCACAAGTACCTTGCGTTCGAATTTTTACTGTTAGAATTCATGTACGACTGCTCACTCATATTTCTGCTAATTTCATTAAAGTCAAAACTATAAGTAAAATCTGTGATATCGATGTAGATCAGGATTATTTAGCTGTTTAAGTGGTAAGGTTTCACTTAATAAAGCAGCCGATGTCCTCGAAACAACCACATTCGCATTATGGAATGCTACTTATGTTTTTGCTGGGGTAGTACAATACGGGTTCGCTATTCCTTTCGACTCTCTCATAAGCGAATTAGTGGAGTTGAGACGGTCCACCTGTTGCATCCTCAGAAGTTGGCAGATATTCTATTATGGAATTGTAGCTAAACAACGTAACATTGAGTCAACATATCTGCAACAGCATATTGCTGAGATGCAGGCATCGAAATCCAAGCGCACGTTCCTCTGTTAAAGAGGGCAAGGGCAGGAACACATTACCCATTTTACTGTATGTGTATATATATATATATATTTTCAATTTTCAATTATTGTTTGAATAGGTTTGATTCAGACACCCTAATTTTAAATTGATTAGTAGAGCTACCGGCTTCGAAGCCGAGGGATTATATTTTCGGTTGACCTCCGATACGTCAAAAGCACGGTGGTAATTAGTCTACTACAATGTTCTGCCTCGAAGAGTTCATGCCCTTATGAAGATATTAGGAACCTACCTGCTGAAATTTGAGTTCTTAATTCTGTTTGAATTCCATTCTGTCTTTACGATATCTCAGAGTATATTTATATTAAATGATTAATGGAGTATTCCTTGGTGCGTCCTGACAAAGATGCCTGTTGGAAGAATGTGAAATAAACGAAGCTGCAATGTTTATTCCATATATTTTAGAAAATAACCAGTCGTATTTTAGTAAGAATGATTTATAAAGTAAACTTTGAATTCTACTGCCGATACTATATGAACAGTATATGTGGGACAAAATCCGCGTACTCGAACAAAGAGATTCTTCAAAATGAAACTATCGCAAAAATTACGATTCTGTAAGTAATTCTTACGTCCATAGATTAGTCTAATTAATGCCATTGATTTCGAACACGTTGTTTGACAGAGTTCGGCCACAAAGGTATATAGAAGGAAAATGTACATTAACGCGTCAAATTCTAGTTAAGTAGTTCAGGAATGATTATTGGTTAGGATTTGAATGCTCACTTTTCAAATGCAAGTTTCCATTATTTTTGTCAAAGTGTCTTGTACCCATGCATTCCAGTTGTCTACAAACTGTGATAGCCTTTACAGACCCTGCCCACACATGTGCAAGTCAGGAATATATTTCTTGTTTTCGCATTTCCCGCTAGGCTGTTCGAACCTGTACTGTACCACATATTTGTAGCTGATTTGCTCTCTGTTTGTTAGTTAATGTTCCAATAATCGCCAGGGAGCTGGAGCACTTGATAGTGAAATGTTGTGTGCATCTGCCCAAATCAAGGGATTTAAACCGTGTTAAGAAATTTTCATGAAGATGTCATTTAACTGTTAGAAAAAACTGCAATTAGCGTACGGTATTTGAACTTTTAAAAGAATTCAGATTGATTTAAAACATCTCTTGTGAAAGGTATGTTGTCACAATTAAAACTGAAAAATTAAGGAATATATGCCATTTAACATTTTATTTAATTACAGTTAAAAAATCCTTATTTTAAAGGAATAAATTGCGACAAATTTACGGTTGTGATTCGCATTACACAAATGTGTAGGTCGTACATTCGTAAACAATATTGTGTTAATTTTTAAAATACTTTTCCTGTAATTTGTAATTCTTTTCCAGCATGAAAAACATAACTTAGTTTTGTAACTATTGTACCCTCTGATCTGAAAGGGACTAGAGATTCAGGTGATCCCACTTGAGCGTCTACAGCCCACATTAATCGATTCTTTCTGTTAAAAATTCAGTACCATTGGGATTCCTCGTATTTTTTTTCCTGCGGAACTCTGAACATGCCGAGACATTGATTGCTACGTTAGCTGATTACATCCCGGACCATGGCAACTTCCGGTAGTAGTTCAGAGTACGAACTTTCCCCGCGTTTTTTGCTTGGACACCACAACACGGGTTCATTATCTTTGAAGAGCACCCTATAACATTCCGTAATATGTTAAAGGCCATGGTAATTCCTAATAGCTTTTCCTGGGTCTAGTTCTTTCACACCTGAATTCTTGGTTACAACCGTGATGAATCTTTCCAACCTTAATTCGAAATCTTTGGATATGTCCAGTAAGAAATTCATTCTACAAAGTACGCGGAGAGTATGGGTTACGGTATACATGTATTTTAAAAATTAACAATTCTTCTTGCGAATTTACGACCTATACACTTGTATGATGTAGATCATAACCGTAATTTTTCTCAAATTTTATTCCTTTAACATAAGTTAATTTTAACTGTAACTAAACAAAATGTTAACAAATGACATACATTGTTTATTTTAAAGGTGAAAACACACCTTTCATTTAGATATTTTCTAAGTCTGTCTGATTCTTTGAAAAGTTAAAAATTGACTTTCTCTTTTCTTTAGAAGTTGATTTACGTCGCACCGACACAGAAGTTTTATGGCAACGATGGGTTAGGGTAAACAGGGGTCCCGGGTTCGATTTTTGGCAGGGTCGGGAATTTTAAAAGTAATTGGTTAATTCCGCCGACAAGGGGTGTGTGCTAGGTGTGTCGTCTAAAATTTAATCATCACGAAGCACAGGTCGCCTACGGGCGTCAGTTCAAAAGACCTGCACCCGGTAAGCCGAACTTGTCCTGACACTCCCGGCACTAAACCATTGTTTATCCAAGGTCCAATCGTATGGAAGTGGACTACAGGAGTTTCGCATGTTTAATCTCCTTAAGCGACATATTAGGGAGAACTTGGGCGCATTCTACCCAGACATGTCGAGGAGGAGGAGAATAACTATAATGGACCCTTAAAAAAGGGAGGTATGACAAACCAGGGAAACTTTAGAAAAGCAGGGAAAATGCAAGCCACTCAAATCGTAGATCATAATGCATCAATAACGAAGAAATAGACACAAACATAGGAAACTCAGAAGGAAGTTCCAACGAAGGGGACTACAATATGGGATATAGGGGGGGGGATGGGCCATGGCCTTAAGGTACATTTGCCTGTAGTGAAAATAGGAAATCACGGAAAACCATGGCTGCCGACGGTGGGATTCGAACCCACTATCTCCCGAATGCAAGGGGATGTACCTTAAGACCGCAGTCGCTTCCTTCCCACTCCTTGCTCTTTCCTATACCATCGTCGCTCTAAGACCTGTCTGTGTCGGTGCAATGTAAACCAAATTGTAAATATATACGTATATCAAAAGATATTACCGATTTATGAGAATTAACTCAAAATCTGTTTTTCTTCAGAACGCTATAAAAATCAAAATTGTACATTCATAAAAGCTATAAAATGCCAATGTACAAATCTGAATGCGAAATTTCTAGTTTCAAAAAGCTGTTACCAACCCTAATTATCGCGTGTTTTTTGTTAGTTGCTTTACGTCGCACCGACGTACCGCGTGTTTCTATGGTGGTTAAAAGTGCAGCGTGTTCTTATATTTAGACGAAGAAAAGTGTATTAGGACGAACACTCTCAACCAGGGTAGTTACTGTACGGAGTTAAAATCCCTGGTCCGAATGCGAATCGAACCCGTAACGGCTTCATTAATTGGGATTTACACGGAGCTGCTGACATCTCCATTCACCTAAATATATTTGATTTCAATTCCGTTCCCTGGCTTGAGTTCTGGGAATGAAATGTCGTAGTTTCCTATATATTCTTAAATATACCGGGCTGGATGGTAGAGGTTCAGCAAACGCGTATTTTGTCACATAATAGGTAGGCCTATTAGGACTATTTCCTTATGCTGTAGGGCGTTCTTCTGGGTTTACGCCAACAAATGCTCCAATGCTTGTTCTCTAAAACAAGGATCTTTTCTGTGTCTTGATATTACTAACTTATCAATTTATAATTTAAGAAGGCAGATACCTTAAACCATGACAATGTGAACAAGTCTCTTCTAAAAGCGGAGAAACTGCAATACATTCATTTTTAATCGTCTTATGTCCAGTAGCTTACTAATATTCTAAGAAGAATCATGGCTGCATTATATCTTGTTTTTGTTCCAGATTTCATATCTTGAGGAATTTTCCCTAATGTACTTTTAATAACGCTGACGTGAACGGGATAGCGATGTTGAAATATCCCATATTGTAGTCCCGTTCGTTGGAACTTCCTTCTGAGTTTCCTACGTTTATGTCTACTTCGCTTCCGTTATTGATGCATTATGATCTAAGATTGAGTGGCTTGCATTTTCCCTGCTTTTTTTAAAAATTCCCTGGTTTGTCAGATACCTTATTTTTTAAAGGGTACATTAATATTATTCTCCTCCTCGACATGTCTGGGTAGATTGCGCCAAGTTCTCCCTATCTGTCGCTTCAGGAGATTAAACATGCGAAACTCCTGTAGTCCACTTCCATACGATTGGACCTTTGGTAAACATTGATGTATGGCTTTTAGTCCCGGGAGTGTCAGAGGACAAGTTCGGCTTGCCAGGTGCAGGTCTTTTGAATTGACACCCGTAGGCAATCTGCGCTTCGTGATGAGGATGAAATGTTGGAAGACACATGTACTGTGCCGGCGGAATGAACGAATTTTTAAAATTCCCGACCCTGCCGGAAATCGAACCTGTGACCAAAGGCCAACACACTAACCCTTTAGCTATGGAGCCGGACGTACCTTGGAGGAGGAGGAGGAGGAGGAGGAGGATGATAAGGTGATAACCCCAAATGATTCATGACAGGGCCGTTTTTCTTTGTCACGGAAAATTTTTTTGTTGCTCCCTACTGTGTTCCGAAAGTCATTCTGCACGAATTAGACCTTTATTGAACTTATGGTCCTTACTTTATACTATTAGATTACTCACTAATCACGAAGGGCTGATAATCGTGCAGTTGAGACGTAAAAGTATACGGACCCGCCTGTTAAAATGAAAATTCGGACCCCCACAAATAAAATATAAAACTTATGAATAACTTGATATAAATTTATTTACAACAAGTAGAAGTAATGCAATGTATTGTCAAGTTAATGTTATCAACAAGGGGTTTGTCATTGCAATATTATTGAAAAAAATTAATAGGTATTTTTTTACTGCCTCCGTAGTCTAAGCTGCCGAACTGCCTAGCACGAATAACTTACTGTAGATATTCGTACTTCACTGTAACTGGTTTCATTTTCTCAGTAACTACAGAGCTATATTCCGAAGCCGATACCGAAGTTCCTGTTATATTAATTTATTCGATTACAACACATCAAAATGTGCGAGTAAATTTAAATCTAAAACTGTACAAATAAAGTTTGAAAAATCACATCGCACAAGTGATAAGACTATTATTAACTTCGCGCAAGGAGAGCTCGTTCGAAAATCGTTTACTGATTCTTATAACTTCATATTAGCATTATACACTGTTGTCGAATAAATGTGACAAACGTTAATAAATGTTATGCAAAATTTGTGTATAGTAATTTCCTAACTAAAATATATTATTTTGGTACCCATATTAATTGCTGTAATTATATTCAAATTACTTGGTGCAAGTCTTTGTGAGGAGCATGTCGCGGTGTTACGAGAGATGGCAAGCATTGCTTTCAGCTGTGTTACACTCAACATAATAACCTGCTGCTAGATGCAACCAAGTGGCAATTCCTCTACGTACAAACTCCATGTCGGTAGCCCTGATTATGGTTCTCATTTCCACACCATGCAGACTGTATCTTCGGAGACTCGGTAGTCTCTTGTAGGAGTTTTAAAGAACTGACATATGAAGAGGACCTTATCAGCAAGATTTAAGTAATGCCGGAAAGAATTCCCGAGTAATTTTCTTGTTTAAAGTCGTAAAACTGGTGGACATTGTCGGAAATTGTTCGAAATTCTCGGTGAATTATAAATCTGATACCAAAACAAAATGCACCCGTTGATAAGTACACAGTTCATCGCCTGCAGAACTTGTTCGTAGCTGGCTGTTTCCATACCTTAATTGAACGCGTGCCTCTCTCTTACATGTACACACACACAACTAGGTCTTTCTTAAGGGGCCATTCAGGTGTTACGTAAGAGCAATGAGAGAAATGAGGCCACATTTAAAGACTTGTATAGCGCTTAATCTCGTAACGCCAGGATACTTCTGCGTTCAGTCTATCTTTTAAACCTTTCAGAAATGTTGCCTCTTTGAACGCCACTCAAGGCAAGAGTTCTAATCATATAAAATCAGATGACTTTTGGTGGGCTGTTCGACTGGTGTGATTCATGATTCCCGTGATTCATTCATTTAGGTTTGGTCTTGGTTCATCACTCGCCGCCCACCTCTGTTGATCTCGCCAAAGGTATGTTCTATGATAAGTCTGGGAACCCGGGAGTGAAATAAACTACAGATTAATTACGTGGATTGCTCCAGACATAACACCCGTTATACGCAACGTAACACATCTAAGAGAACCACATTCAAGAACCTTCCTGGAACAATGTACCTAAATTAATAGTTTCACAGAAATGTGCCGCTGGTCCGTAATTTATGCCTGAATTTTAAGCCAGAACTTCTGAATCTCTTCCTTGTCTTGACAATTAGGGGAAAAAACTGTCATTTAAGCGCACAATGTTCGTTACACACACTTTTTGGTAACCTCTGGTAAGGGTACTAGTCGCTCGAAAACAAAAACAAAAAAAAATGAAAAATGAGTACTGTCAGCCTACAGCTACGGAACTCCAGCACCTGAGGAGAAAACATTCCGATTATTGGGAACATAAAACGTCCACATGCAGTTAAACAATTACATTAAGAAATAATCACAATAAGTGGTGATGATGATGATGATGACGATGATGATGATGATACTCTTATCACAGTTATACGGTTCTTTCTTCTATTTACAGCGGATTTATGGCCCAACCGTAGCTATCTGGCCTTAATCTGCCCTGCATGTATTTCATGGTAATTCCAATAAAATCAGTACTTTGAAATATGTACACAAGAAAATGGAAAGACCATAAGCGTGTTATCCACCGATATATACACGGTGGTCGGAAACAACGTGAAACTGGTATGAGCGTTAGAGGGTATATTATTCTGATGAATAATTTGAAAAAAGTAATTCGGTGCCCCGCGCCGTTGCCATTTTATAAGCTACTGAAGTTAACCAATCAGATCGTTTCGCGGGTGAAGTCAAATGGACCTTGCGAGGTGGTGTTGGTAAATCTGCATGTGGCTCATGGCACTCTTGAGAGCCATACCGATAAATCCCATACCATGGGTTTCAGCTGGTGTCACCGTACAGCACTTGCTATGGTGCGCTCTTGTCAGCTTGGAGGTCTGCTTTCAAATCGTTCCCCTGGCGAAATTTTTTCCTTCGATTGGTGCTCTTCAAGCCGATCTTAAGCACACGGAAATTTAGCAACACCACCTCGCAAAGTCAGTTTGAATTCGCCCGCGAAGCGACCTGATTGGCTAAGTTCAGCAGCTGATAAATTGACAACGGCGTGAGATATCGATTATTTTCAAATTATCAGTATGACCAACCCTCTAACGCTCATACACAGTTCACGCTGTTTCAGACTACCCTGTATGTAAACGGTCCTAATACTCCGAAGACTGCAGCAGAACTAGTGCAGCGTGTTTATAATCAAGGACACCATGGTATTCGGTGGGGAGTAGTTCATGGTGAATGAAATGAACAGGAAAAAGCGTCTGGAATATGCTTTGAAATTTACTTCGGAATTTTGGAGAAAGTTTATATGGACTTACGAAGGGTATATTCAACGAGTTTGGTTCAGATGGAAAGCCGAAGGTATGGAAAAAACCGAACGCTGAACTAGAGGATCGGAACATCTTTCCAACTATTAAATATTGAGGCACCTCTGCGCGCGCGCGCGCGCGCGCGCGCGCGCGTGTGTGTGTGTGTGTGTGTGTGTGTGGGGGGGGGGGGTTATGACTGGAACGCTGTGTCCGAATACTTACGACGCGCGAGGAAGGAACCTCTACTTACTTACACGTTGTTCAATGAAGGTATACAATACCTAACAAAAGTTTGACCACCAGCGAAAATCAGTTTGTGAACTCCAGGTCCTAAATTTGTCACGAATTGGTCTGCAAATACTTCTTTGACTTCTTTGTGTTAATATGAAACTTGTGAAAAATAACAGTTGAAATATCGAGTGAAGTTTTAAGTTATAATTTTTGAAATATTTTGAGAACCTGTAAAAGCACCCTACTTTTGGGTGTAAAGGCCACCCTGTTCACTAAACTACACCAGGTATTATCGCCTAATTTTTTCTAAATACCTATCCAAGACAGTGTATATTTCCGTAAAACCCGAAAAGTGAAGGTTTCTGCATTTTTCACGATACTCTTCCCAGTTCGAATGGTGACTGTAACCTCGAAGATAAGACGCCAGTCAGCGCTAATTCTCCATCTGTAACATGTATTGGCTCCTACGAGCTGTTGAGCGAAGCGTGTACTGCGTGAGGAGTGCATGTTCGGTGACGGTAGCTTATTCCAAAGATTTTTCAAGCAATTGGGAGTACGGTGTTAGTTTTATTATTTAAGTGCGAAATTTCAAAATGAACATCCCAAGAAAAAACTGATACATTCGTCTTTTATACCAATATATACTCCATTGAATAGTTATTTAGAAAAGTAGCCCTATACCTTCCGTATTCTAGTGAACTGGATGGTCTTCACACCCAGAAGTGGTATTTTTATAGGTTTTCAAAAGTTTCGAAAAATTATAACTTAAATTTCATTCGATATTTCAGCGGTTGTTTTTCATAATGTGTATATTAATACAAGTAAGCCACAAAATATTTTGCAGATCAATTCGTACAATAAATGTAGGACAAGGACTGTATTAACTGATTTTCGCTGGTGGTCTTACACTTTTGTTAGGTACCGTAAGTGCCCGAGAGAGAGAGAGAAAGAGAGAGAGGGGGGGGGGGGGTGAATGGCTGGCTGGTGGTAGTGTTTCTTCTTTCCTTGCATGTTGCTATATGGGGAAACAAGAGCACCTTCGATTAATAAGATGTGACAACCAAAACTTGTATCTTTAGAATGAAGTAAAGTGTTGGCCGTTTTCCTTCCTTATAAAAGAGGCATTTTAAGCAGTGTAATACTTTGAATTGTGGGTATCCACCCAGGTTCGTTTGTCACAGTTCAATGTATCCAGGCTTAACATTGAAAGTCCGAGATTTTAGAGGATATATTCTAATTGATCCCAATGTTGGCTATATTCTCATCTATTATAATACTTGATTTGCCGGGCTGAGTAGCTCAGGCGGGAGAGCGCTGGCCTTCTGAACCCAGCTTGACAGATCGATCTTGGCTCAGACCGGTGGCCGGTGGTATTTGAAGGTGCTTACATACGTCAGCCTCGTGTCGCTAGATTTACCGGCACATAAAATAACTCTGGGACAAAATTCCGGCACCTCGACGTCCCCGAAAACCACAAACATATGGTTAATATGACTTTAATCGATTAAAATGAATGAATCCTTTGTTCGCACAATTCCTTGGAAATCTGAGACGTGCGCCTGTATTATCTATTAATGCGAATGTGCTGTAGGTTTCTTCTCCACTTCCCTTGTCGGGAGTACGGTGTATATATGACACGAAGCGTCGTTTATCTCTTCGTCAGTTTTTCGGTGGCTCGCGCATTACCAAATTGTTCAGCAGTAATTTTGGCAGATTAGCGTAGCTGCTCACTGGAAGACTTGTGGTAATGCAAATGTGACATGTGGCAGGGCAATGCTCCACGACCATTACACGCTTACCATATGGAACAAGGTCATTGTCTTCTAGAGAGCCACCGTTTCAAGAGACTTACAGAAGCAAAGATTGGTTTTCATCTCTTCTTAGGGTCAAAACCCGGTTGAAAAGAAGGAATATACGAGAAGGCGTTGACCTTTCCTCTGTGTTTTAAGTTTCATTTGACGGGATACTGTGTAGGTCTAGCTCTCCCGTGCTCTACTTTGTCATTGAAGAGGAAGGTCTTCGGCAAGAGTACCTTAGTTTGTGTGTGCGTGTGTCTTTTGGATAGGCCCTATTACTTCTCGGAGGATGGACTAGACAACCTTGTTAGGGCAATGGCATAGTTTGAGCTTTCGAATAGTGGGGTGGGGATAACGTTTCGAAATACTTGTGTAGGCCTATAAAAATGAAATGTCTGTTTTCTGAAACATCACGTCTAAACCGCTAGGTGGAGTACTATTAAATTCTCTACAAGTATTTAGAAAATGATCTGTCACATGACTGTTAAATTTTAAAATATTGAATTAAAATATATTTGCAAAAAAGTCGCGTAATAGCTTAAAATGAGATGGTTTCTGTTTCTCGCTCAATCGCTTCTAAACGATTGGACCAGTTGATCTGAAATGTTTTTCCCATGACGCAACAGCCCCGAAGGGTCATGGCCTATCAAGCGACCGCTGCTCAGCCCGAAGGCCTGCAGATTACGAGGTGTCATGTGTTCAGCACGACGGGTTCTCTCGGCCGTTATTCTTGGCTTTCTAGGCCGGGTCCGCCATCTCACCGTCAGATAGCTCTTGAATTGTAGTCACGTAGGCTGAGTGGACCTCGAACCAGCCCTCAGATGCAGGTAAAATTCCCTGACCTGACCGGGAATCGAACCCGGGGCCTCCGGGCAAGAGGCAGGCACGCTACCCGTACACCGTGGGGCAGGCTGATCTGAAATATGGGATGGATATATCTGATATTCGGTTCAAACATTTTACAATAATTAATCTTCTAAAGTGGTGGCTATTAATATGTTGGTATTTACAGAACTTGCGTAGGTTTTATCCGCTGAAACCAAAATAATAGGCAAACAATAAAATGTGCTCATTTCCTTTGTAACTTAAATGGTTCATCAAGAAATTGCCCTTTTTAGGGTTGAAGCACGCGTTCCAGAGCCTCCAGAACACACGTCATTACACTGACTGTTGGTAGTTGAAGTATGCTCTGTCTCTGCTGCTGTCACTCATCTCCCGTTAGACGATATTACTGTTGCAATTGTATAAAACTAACACGTCAAATACGGGTAGCAATCATTCCTGAAATGAAATAACTTAACTTACAAGAGAAATTCGATACAAAATTAGATGATCTAATATTCTCTTAGAACAAACATCGCGATATCCAGGCTGAGTGGCTCAGACGTCAGAGCGCTCGCTTTTGGTCAAAGTTTGTGTGTTCGACCCCAGCTCAATCTGGTGGAATTTGAAGGTTCTCAAATACGCCAGCCTAGTGTGCCGGTGGGTTTATCGGTATGTAAAAGTTCCGGTGAAAATTATTTCCAGCCCCTCGTAATTTGCGAGACGTATTATTATTATTATTATTATTATTATTATTTAAACATTGTTCAGCTTATCACTATTTCC